>NW_011495080.1:973146-1016697 GCF_000754665.1 Bison bison bison
AAGGAAGCTATGACAAACCTAGACAACATATTAAAAAGCAGACATCACTTTGCTGACAAAGGTCTGTATAGTCAAAGTTGTGGTTTTTCCAGCTGTCATGTATGGACATGAAAGTTGGACCATAAAGAAGGCTGAGCACTGAAGAATTGATGCTTTTGAACTGTAGTGTTGAAGAAGACTCTTGGTAGTCCCTTGGACTGCAAGGAGATCCAACCAGTCAATCCGAAAGGAAATCAACCCTGAACATTCACTGGAAGGACTGATGCTGAAGCTGAAGCTGCAATTCTTTGGCCATCTACTGTGAAAAGCTGACTCATTAGAAAAGACTCTGATGCTGGGAAAGATTGAGAGCAGGAAGAGAAGGGGGTGATGAGATGGTTAGATAGCATCATCAACTCAGTGGACATGAACTTAAGCAAGCTCCAGGAGACAGTGAAGGACAGGGGAGGGTGCCTTGCTGCAGTATGTGGGGTTGCAAAGAGTCGGACATGACTTTGTGACTGAATAATAGCAATGATTGATTCTTACATATAAAGTTAAAATATCCTTTGAATTCATATGGCTTGCTTGCGTGGCACAAGTTAGTGACACACCCAGCATGTTGCAGGGTCCCAGCTGTTATTTAAGTATCACAGTATTATTTTTAGTACTGGAGATAAAACCATGGTGTATCTTAAGAAAAAAAAAAGCCCATCTCAGTGTCTATTAAAGTTCTCCATAGAAGCAGAATCAATAGGAGTTCTAGCTAAAGAGAAAGATTAATTTCCTATGAAGAATTAACTCACATAATTATGGAGGCTGAGAAGTCCCGCATTCTTTCATCTGCAAGTCTGCAAGCTGGAGACCTAGAAAGTCTGTGGTATAATTTACTTTGAGGAATCTGAAGGTCTGAGAACTAGGGGAGCTGATAGTGTAAATACCAGTCTGAAAGTAGGAAAAAATTGACAAAATATACCAGCTCCACACTGAGGCAGAATAAAGTGGCAAATTTCTCCTTCCTCCACCTATTGTTCGATTTAGGGCTTCAAGGGATTGTGGGATGCCCACCCACACTTACTGATTCCTCAAATAATTCAAATGCTAAACTCACACAGATACACAAAGAAATAATGTTAAACCTGGGCACCCGTTTATCCAGTCAAGTTAACACATAAAATTAACCATCACATAGGATAAGTAAATATATTGCTGAAAGTTTTATTTTCTCTATGCCTTTATTATTTTCTTACTCACTAAAGAAATTCACCATAAATTACAAGACATATTTTTTTTACATTTATATCTAAATATTATTACTACATCCTGTTGAGTGTATAATCCTCCCAAAGAGTAGACTAGGAATTCATTTGCCATTATCCTTTGTGTAGCAGCTTTTGACTGAACCATACTTAGCAATTTGTTCCAGGGAAGAGCACTGAAAGGAGTTACTGATTTCATTAGAATCCAGTTACCCAGAACTACCTGACAAAGCGCTCCTTCTGGATGCCTTTGCCAATGATGTGCAATTGTAACTTAATTGTAGCTTTTTTGCTTAGTGCAAAAATGCAAGCAAAACCTAATTCACTGCTCCAGCTCTCCATCACCAAAAAAGAAGATTCATTTATTTTTCTGTACATGCACAGTAGGGAGAGAATCCCTATAGTTGAGGATGTATTCGCTTTGTAATTTTAGGTTAACCAGTTCAGAAGAGATTATATGGGTGCTTCAGAGTCTTCACCTGTAAATGAACAAGCCCTTCCGAGAAAGGACTTTAGCAGAAAACTACTCAAAGCATCTTATGATAAAGAAATAATAGAAATGACAAAATAAGTCAGAATACCTGGGCTGGAGGTGTTCTTATACATCCGGGAAATCATAGACCATAACTCAGTATTTTCAGTTCAGTTCAGTTCAGTCGCTCAGTCATGTCCAACTCTGTGACCCCATGGACTGCAGCACTCCAGGCTTTCCGGTCCATCGCCAACTCCTGGAGTTTACTCACACTCATGTCCATTGAGTCAGTGATGCCATGCAACCATCTTATCCTCTGTCAACCCCTTCTCCTCCTGCTTTCAATCCTTCCCAGCATCAGGGTCTTTTCAAATGAGTCAGTTCTTTGATTCAGGTGGCCAAAGTATTGGAGTTTCAGCTTCAACATCAGTCCTTCCAATGAATATTCAGGACTGATTTCCTTTAGGATGGACTGGTTGGATCTCCTTGCAGTCCAAGGGACTCTCAAGAGTCTTCTCCAACACTACAGTTCAAAAGCATCAATTCTTTGGCACTCAGCTTTCTTTTTGATCCAACTCTCACATCCATACATGATTACTTGAAAAACAATAGCTTTGACTAGACGGACCTTTGTTGGCAAAGTAATGTCCCCGCTTTTTAATATGCTGCCCTTCAAAGGCACAATTGATATTTTCCTGAAGATGCTGTGCTAATTCACTTACTGTAATGCTAATCATGTTATACATATATAAAACTAACATTTACACAGGCACACATACACACACACACACACACACACACACAATACTGTCTTGAAAGTTTGGTACTACAAAGAAGTCTAAGGTGATGTAAATAATCATGTAACCTGTTTGAATGAGTTTCATTTTCATATATCAGTATTGTCTATATTTCAAGGTATCTTGACCCTGCTGCATTTTCTTGCCTTCTTCCTGTTTGACAACAGTCCCCTGCAAAGTGTTTTGAGTCCCAAGTGAATTTTTTTTAATTAAGTAGTTTATTTTAATTGGAGGATAATTTCTTTACAATATTTGGTGGGTTTCACCATACATCGATATGAATCACCCACAGATGCACATGTGTCCCCCCATCCTGAATCCCCTTCCCACCTCCTTCCCCACCCCATCCTTCTGGGTGGTCCCAGAGCACCAGCTTTGAGTGCCCTGCTTCATGCATGGAACTTGCATTGGTCATCTATTTTACATATGGTAATATACATGTTTCAATGCTATTCTGTCAAGTCATCCCACTCTGGCCTTCTCCCACATAGTCCAAAAGTCTGTTCTTTACATCTGTGTCTCTGTTGTTGCCTTGCATATAGGATCATTGTTACCATCTTTCTAAAGTCCATATATATGCATTGATACACTGTACTGGTATTTCTCTTTCTGACTTACTTCACTCTGTATAATAGGCTCCAGTTTCATCCACCTCATTAGAATTGATTCAAGTGTGTTCTTTTTTATAGCTGAATAATATTACATTGTATACATTTACCACAACTTCCTTATCCAAGTAAATTTTTCACGGACACATTGCTGTTACTGTTGTGTCCACCTGACACCATGGCAGCCACTCCCAGCCATGGCCCTGGCCTCCAATGTGTTGAACATGAGATTCACCCGGGAGGTTTCACAAATCTTACTGTCCAGTTTGCACCCCTCGTCAATTAAACCAGAATGTCCAAGGAGTGAAAAACAGGTTTGGGTACCTGTTAAAAGATCTTGGGCAATTCAAAGTACAGTACCATTTGCGAATCTTAGATCTATTCCAAAAGCTGTCAGACTAGTCAAGCTGCATAGTGGCTTATGGGGCAAATGAATTAGAATTGTTTTCCCATCTTTTCTGCTATAGTCTGTTCTTGGCGGTGTTGGTTATTTTCCTCTTGTCTCTCAGCCATACACACGCCTTTTTATTTTCTCCTCAACTCCGTCAAGGATTGGAAGCTTCCGAATTATTTTTTGGGCTCCTTTGCTAACTGGGTTTTGATTAAATTCTGCCAATGGGAGTCAATGGCAGCTGACTGGAAGTCAGAAGAAAGAGAAAAGAAATTTTTTTCCTGCTTCTGGCTCTGGCAGTTACTGAGCTACCAACAGCGAGTCAGCAGTGTTGGAGGGACTGCATGCTCCTTGGTCCATGGCTGCATTAGCTGTAGTGTCCCCCTTATGGATCTGGGAAATGACACTTTGCTTTGCCCCCTAAGGAATTTCAGTGCCTTCCTGAATTTACTTGCATTTCCTTCTCCCTTCCGTTCCTTCTCCATTCCAACAGTTTAGAAACATTTAGGTCTGAAATATTTAGAGTGATTCTTTCTTTCCAGCTTTACTGAGGAATGAAATTGAAAGTGAAAGTCGTGCAGTCATGTCTGACTCTTTGCGGCCCTATGGACTATACAGTCCGTGGAATTCTCCAGGTCAGGATACTGGAGTGGGTAGCTTCTCCATTCTCCAGGGGATCTTCCCAACCCTGGGATCGAAACCAGGTCTCCCACACTGCAGGAGGATTCTTTACCAGCTGAGCCACAAGGGAAGCCCAAGGTGAGAGGAAGGTGTCCTTAATTGACAAATAACACTGTCAGATATTTAAACTGTGCATCACGATGATTCCATATACATTTTGAAAAACTCCCTCCCATCTAGTTAAATGACAAATACATTACCTCACATGTTTATCCTTTTTGTGTGTGAGAACATTTAAGTTCTATTCTTACATGACATCTTTGAATAAATTATAAAAAGGCACTTACTCTGGGGAAATTAATTTTTTGAAAAAAGAATAAAAGTACACTTTCCAGGTAGATTCAGCCCATAGGCACATGCCTTGGGAAATGAGTATTTTCTTTATGGGAAGAAAGTAGACACAAGGGGCTGCACTGAGGGGTGTGCTCAGCAGATGGATCAAGTTTCGGTCCCTACACACCCCCCTCTGCAGGCACCATCATGCTTCACTCTGCTACCCTGGGGGCATGGAGTGAGGACTGTGACACCCAGAATCAGGCTATGGGAATTTAAAGAAGAGATGACTGAGGCATTTTAAGGGGTAGGAAGAGTAGGTGTTTCTACTGAAAAAGAGGGAAGGAATGGCGAGTGTGGTAAGAAGAAAAACAATAACGTGAAATGCCACCGAACATCGTAGGAGTTCAGGAGGAGGTGCTACCCTGTGTTGATTCTGCAAAGATGACAAATATATTCAAGCCATTACTAAACTAGTAAGTGATGCTCTCAGATGGTTTAATCATTTCCATTTCTCTCTGGCTCAGGTTATGACCCCTAAAAAAACCTGACTATAAAAATGCGGTAGGATCCCATTTTAAATGTAGGCAAACCACTGAAAATGAATCACCTTCGTCTTCTGTTCTGGCTTTGAAAACCCAAAACTATAAACTAAATTCAGTTTTTGTGAATATAATATTCTAAATGCCTTTGACTTTGAAACATAAATATTTGTGACCCTTTTTCACAATCTTAAAAAGAAGCTTTTTCACATTCACTGAGCATTCATTTCAATATTTTCTATTACAGCCAGTCTTGTTCATATTTCTCCCCTTCTATATGCTCATGAATTTAAATACAACACTAAACAAAATATAACAACACCTTAAATGTTTTTCTTCTATCATCCCTCTTTTATTCCTGACACATTTTTAACCATTAAAAGAGATTAAGTGACTGACTGGCTAACATTTATTTTGGGCTGTTAACAGGGAGAAACATATAGAAATAGTCTGTATACCTTAGTAGATCATAATCTCTTATTTTTGAATCAGAAGTTATTTTATTTCCTGGTTATAAAAGTAATACACACTCATCATAAAAATTCAGATAATGTAAGAATTTGTTCTGTCATAAAGGAACTTGACTGGGACCCAGAAACAAAACAATAGAAATATTCTCTAGTGAAAAATAAATTAATTATAAACAAATAGTACATTTTTTGTAACAAAAAAATAAAAGCATAAAAGCAACAGTGATATTTTGGTTTTGCTTTTAAAGCATCTAGCAGTTTACAAACACTTTTAAATACTTAAACATGAGGTGTTATTTCTACTGTTGCTATATTCTGAGTACCTATTTCTGCTTACTAAACTGCAGCTTGATTTTCTGACCTATGATTCATACAGTGTATTATGATCTTACAAAACAAAGTTTATTACAGAATAACTTATCTTTGACTGTAGGTTGTTTGAAGGAAAGTTAGCACTGCTGCTGCTGCTGCTGCTCAGTCGCTTCAGTCGTGTCCGACTCTGTGCGACCCCATAGATGGAAGCCCACCAGGCTCCCCTATCCCTGGGATTCTCCAGGCAAGAACACTGGAGTGGGTTGCCATTTCCTTCTCCAATGCATGAAAGTGAAAAGTGAAAGTGAAGTCGCTCAGTCGTGTCCGACTCTTAGTGGCCCCATGGACTGCAGCCCACCAGGCTCCTCCGAACATGGGATTTTCCAGGCAAGAGTACTGGAGTGGGGTGCCACTGCCTTCTCCAAAGTTAGCACAGTCCATGTTTATTATTCACAGTTTTTGCTGTGTTTACCATTCACATTAGTTTCCTAGGACGTTCTAAGAAGTTACCATACACTGCCTCAGAACAACAGACATGTATTTTCTCACATTCTGAAAGCTAGAAGTCTAAAAAATCAAGGTATAGCAGAGTTACACTTTGTCCAAAGGATCTGAGGTAGAAATCTCTTCCATGCCTTTCTCCTAGCTTTTGGTGGCTGCTGACAATCCCTGGTATCTGCCTCCAGTTTCCCCTGGCATTCTCTTCTCTATATGTGTCTGTATCTCTGTATCTGCACCTCTCCATCTTCCCCTGCTTATGTGGATCCCAGTCACCGTATTAGCCGCTACTGCTGCTCTTTAGTCACTAAGTCGTGTCTGACTCTTTGCAATCCCATAGACTGTAGCCCACCAGGCTCTTCTGTCCATGGGGTCTCCCAGGCAAGAATACTGGAGTGGGTTTCCATTTTCTTCTACAGAGGATCTTCCTGACCCAGGGATTGAACCCATGTCTCTTGCTTGGCAGGCAGATTCCTTACCACTGAGCCACCTGGGAAGCCCAGCCATTGTACTAGGGCCCAGCCTGCTTCCGTATGATCGATCTTAACTTTATTACACCTGCAAAGACCCTATTTCCAAACAAGGTCATATTCACAGGTATAAGGGGCATGGGTTAGGACTCCAATTTATTTCTTTAGTAGACATAATTCCACCCATACTGTTTTGTGACATTTGCTATTATCTATGTCTTCCTTCTAGAATTTTTCTTGACTACTACCTCTCTTTAAAGAAGCCCTCTCAGACTTCCCTGATGCTAGAGTGGTTGAGAATCTGCCTGCAGATGCAAAGGACATGGGTTTGATCCCCGGTCAGGAAGATTCCATACCCCATGGGGCAACTAAGTGTGTGTGTCACAACTACTGAATCTGCATGCCTAGAGCCTGTGCTCTGCAACAAGAGAAACCACTGCAATGAGAAGTTCTTGCACTGCAACTAGAGAAAGGCCATGTGCAGCAGTGAAGACCCAGTGCAGCCATAAATAAATAAAAATTAAAAAAAAAATTTAAATGGAGGTCCTCTCTTGATCTCATGGTAAAGAGAAAAGCGTTTGTGCAGAAGTTAAAGCAGTGGCTCTCAACCAAGAATTATTTCGTTTCATGGGATATGTTTGCCAATATCTGAAGAAATTTTTCATTGTCACAACTGGGAAGTGAGGGATTTGCGACTGGCATCCACTGGGCAGAAACACTTCTAAACACAATGGACAAGGCACCCCCTCATCCCCATAATAAGGAATTGTGGTCCCTAATGTTAACGGCACCAAGATTGAGAAACCTTGTTCCAGAGGTTTCACAGAGCTGTTCGAAAATGCTTTCACTCAGGATTCCTACTTCATATCTTCATCAGAATACACAGTGTTGAGCTGAGGTTGGTGATGGGAATTTGCAAACACAGACCTGGGCTGGTTGGACAGGACCTTACCTTACAACTTAGACTTTCTACTCTATTGGTTGTTAAGAACAGATGACAGAAGCACCAAGGAAACATTGGAAAATGACAAAAACTCAGGCTCAAGCTATTTTTCTATTATAGAAAAAGTTCCCAGGGGAATCTATGCATAAGAAAGACCGATAGAACTGATTCAAATGTGTTCTTTTTTATAGCTGAGTAATATTCTGTTGTGTATATGTACCACAACTTTCTTATCCATTTGTCTGCCAATGGACGTCTAGGTTGCTTCCAAGTCCTAGCTGTTGTAAACAGTGCTGCGATGAACACTGGGGTACACGAGTCTCTTCAATTCTGGTTTCCTCAGTGTGTATGCCCAGCAGTGGGATTGTTGGGTCATATGGCAGTTCTATTTCCAGTTTTTTAAGGAATCTCCACACTGTTCTCTATAGTGGCTATACTAGTTTGCATTCCCACCAACAGTGTAAGAGCACTCCCTGTTCTCTATACCCTCTCCAGCATTTATTGTTTGTATACTTTTTGACAGCAGCCATTCTGACCGGCATGAGATGGTACCTCACTGTGGTTTTGATTTGCATTTCTCTGATAATGAGTGATGTTGAGCATCTTTTCATGTGTTTATTAGCCATCTGAATGTCTTCTTTGGAGAAATATCTGTTTGGTTGTTTGGCCTATTTTTTGATTGGGTTGTTTATTTTTCTAGTATTGAGCTGCATGAGCTGCTTGTATATGTTGGACAGAGTAAAGTAAGTTAGAAAGAAAAACACCAACAGAGCATATTAAAGTATATATATGGTATTTAGAAAGATGGTAACGATGACCCTATATGCAAGACAGCAAAAGAGACACAGATGTAAAGAACAGACTTTTGGACTCTGTGGGAGGAGGCGAGGGTGGGATGATTTGAGAGAACAGCATTGAAACATGTATATTACCATATGTGAAACAGATGACCAGGCCAAGGTTAATGCATGAAACAGGGCACTCAAAGCCAGTGCACTGAGACAATCCAGAGGGATGGGACGGTGAGGGAGATGGAAAGGGGGGTTCGGGATTGGGGGACACATGTACACCCACAGCTGAATCATGTCAATGTACAGCAAAAACAGTATTATAAAGTAATCAGCCTCCAATTAAAATAAATAAATTAAAAAATAAAAAGAGATTATATATATATATAAAGAACAATGGAAATGTAATGCTTAAACGACTAAAAGAGGGAATAAAGGAAAACACTTATTATTTTATTTTATTGTAAGTTAAGTCAGAAGTAAACGTGTCTCCATATTAGAGACAGGATCAATGACTAGAAGAGGTATGTGAAGAATGAACACAGGAAACCATCAGTTCAGTTCAGTTCAGTCGCTCAGTCGTGTCCGACTCTTTGTGACCCCATGAATTGCGGCACGCCAGGCTTCCCTGTCCATCACCAACTCCCGGAGTTCACTCAGACTCACGTCCATTGAGTCGGTGATGCCATCCAGCCATCTCATCCTCTGTCGTCCCCTTCTCCTCCTGCCCCCAATCCCTCCCAGCATCAGAGTCTTTTCAAATGAGTCAACTCTTCGCACGAGGTGGCCAAAGTATTGGAGTTTCAGCCTTAGCATCAGTCCTACACATTATCTTAGTATAATTCTCCATTCTGTCTCCTGGAAAATAGAGCTCTGGGTACCATGTTCACTTGAATGCTTCTTGAGCATCCCATGGCCTTGAAATGTGGTCCTTGAGCCAGGAAGTCTGATTCGCTGAGTGTTAACCTCTGTAGTGAGGTAACTGCTTAACACTGCAAACCAGAACCAGTAAGAGGAATGCTGGCAAATACTGGGCAATCAACAAATGTGTTAAATGAATTAGTAAATAAACAAATGCTCTGAAATATAAAGAAAAACTCACTTGATCTTAGTGGTCCTCCAGAACAATCTAGTATGTTAACCTAGCATGTAGTCGAACATATTCTTCCATGTTAGCAAAAGAGATATGGTTCCATCAATCCTGGGAAAACTAGAATAAAGAGGAAAGTCTAAGAGTTGGATATTGTAACTGGAATGATGAACAAGCATGATGAGTTAAATGTAATAAAATGAAAATGTATCCTTGTCTTTTAGCTATCTTTTTAAAATGAATTAGTTTATTCTAACTCACAGTGCACAGTCTCTACCTGCTAATGAGAAAGCTTGGTCTTCTGTTTTGCCAGTGTGTTGAACCTGGCCAACTCAGACATTACTGCCTGCCCCCTGGATCCTTCCTTTCTCTGTTCTACTTACCCCTGTCTTGCAAAACAGGGCTTTGGATCCATTTAGACTGAACTGAGGGAGAAGGGTATATGCCTTTCTTGATGAGGAGAGTGACCAACTAGCGCTACAGAGCCTGCCTGATATTTAAGTCTTTCTTTCCTGGGTACTTTCCTTAGTCCTTCAGATGCCCCCTCCTCCTTTCACTGGGCCATGACAGCTGGACTACATATACCTTTTTTTATAATCAGTCAGCTGCTCCCAATTTAGCCTCATGTTTTTCTCCTGGATTCACTCCACACAGAATTCTCCCTGTTAAAATCCCCACCGCTATGCCAGGCATTGTAAAAAGCAATGTTGGAAAGGACTCCAAGTCATCTAACTCTTTTAACTCTGGACCTTGGAAGAATCTTTGGGGAAATCTCGTGCATTCTTTAAGATACTGGCTAAGATAGTCTTTGGTGAAAGTGTAGTTTGCATTGTCATTCCAAATCTTTCTCTCTCTCACAATGCTTCAGGACAATAGCTACTGTGCCCCTCTTTAAGATAACCCAGACTCATGTCAGACAACATTTACCGAGTATTCTAACTGCAGAGAATGGTTTCTTTGAGACTGCTTGTTACTCAACTTAGGACAGAAGGGTGTAGGCCCCTCCTCTGTCTTCGTAGGGTGGACCCAAGACGGTGGGTGGAATCTCTTGACAGATCCACAGTTTCCCCTCTCAACCCATTTTTTATCTTCCTTGTGAATTTGAGAGCTCTCAGTCTAACGCATGGTTTTGAAATTCCACATCTACTGGATCCAGTTGACTGAACTGAAACTGAGAAACAAAGAGGCCAATTGTATGAGCATTACAACCCATAACTGCATCTTCTTCCTTTTTTTAAAATAGTGATTTAGTCATTGGAAAATGACTATATTCAGGTTTTCCCCTCATTTTAACGTTTAGATTAATAAATAAATGAAAGGTATGTTAACTTCTAAGCATGGCTATGTAAGTTTTTGCATGGCTAAGACACCATGTGTCTTAGCCTAGCCAGACACATGTGTCTTGATGCCTAGCCAGATTAATTATATAGTCTCTTGGGTGAAATAGCCCCTAGAATGTTCACCTAGCAAATCTTAACCCATAAAATGGAAGTAAAAAGTATTACCAAAAATCTAAAATAAGTTTTAGCTTCAAACTCAGGTAGTTGATCTACTAATTCAAATAAGTTAGTAATATGAGGCAGCATTACATACAACAGACACAGTGATGTTAAAAATGTAAATTGTATTAGAACTGGCCTTACTTAATCCTCCAGTGCCTCCAATGCCTTCTACCTGAGCCTAAAGTGAAAACCTAGGTCCTTACCACAGCCTGCAAAGTTCCAATGTGATCTGGCCTCTGCTTACATCCAAGTTTTTTTCCTCTCACTTTCATCTTAAATCAGTATTTTCCAGACAAACTAGCTTTTTATGTTCCTCTTTAACTTGCTGCTGTTTAGGGTCTTTGCACATTATGGTGTCTCTGTGCCAGTAGTTCTTACCTGGGAGCATGTTTGCCTCTGAGGGTACTTTCGGCAATGTCCAGAGACATCTTGGTTGTAACAACCAGGGTGGGGTAGTGCTATCAGCATCTGCTGGGTAGAGGCCAGGGATGCTGCTAAACATCCTAGAGTCCCAGAATAACTCCCAATAGCAATTTATTATCTGCCCTCCAATGTCAATTGTACCAAGATGGAGAAACCCTTTTTCTCTGTCTACAGTGATCCAGCTTAATATATTCCCATGGCTTCTCCTGCTTTTCATTCTTGGCTTAAAGTTTCACAAAAACAAAACATCCTTTCTACCACTCAAGCCAACATAGCCCAGGCTCCACCCCACTTTGTCTTAGGTCACCACCATATTTTGCTTAATATGAAGTTTATTGTTCTATTGTCTTTATTCTTCCATAATTATTCTACACATTTCCTGCTATATACCCTGCATCTGAGCAGTGCCAGGTACACAGAGATTTCTATTAGATTTGTGTTGGATTAATGAGACAGAAGAAAATTGCATATGAGAGAGATAATAAATAGCTAACATTTTTTAAAAGAATTTTTTTCCGTGAAACAGGTGCAGGGCCAAAAAAAAGTGGGAAAAGATTTCAGGGGGGCCTTTCCTGGTGGTCCATTGACTAAGAATCTGTGCTCCCAATGCAGAGGGCGCGGATTCAATCCCTTGTCAGGGAACTAGATCCCACACGCTGCAACTAAGAGTTCACATGTAGCAACAAAAGCACCTGCATGATGCAAAGAAGATCGAAGATCCCATACGCCACAAATACATAACAGAAATAAACATCTTTTTTTAAAAAGAGCTCAGGAATTCATTTACAAAAACAGCAAGTATTTTCAGAAGCAATGGATTAGTTTCACTGATGTTGTAAAGCTCAGGAAAATCAGAAAAGACCTAGAGCACAGAACACACTAACTTTTCTGTAAAAATAACATGTTCATACAATGTCAACTCACACTTCCATACTGCACTCACATACTGCAGTGCGTAAGAGGCAAGGTGGAGTAGGGCCAAGAGGTCCCTCGTGAGGAAGGAGAGGAACGACTTAGACAACACTACGGGAGCTGAGGATTATATTTTCATTTTCTTGGAATTTAGTCAGTCCCTTTGCTATAAATTAATGTCAGATCAGTGGCTTATATGTGCCAACTTTTTCAGAGCACACCAGATGAATTTCTCCTTTCTGGTTGGGTGCCTGAAAAGAAAAGATGGCATTCTTCCTCCCCACTGGTTTGGTGGCTCAGTCATCTGATCAATACAGGAGAGAAGAGGACATTCCCATACACAATTGAAATGCTACTGAAATGTGATCATTTTTAAAATCATTACCTATGCTGTTCTGACTTTTAAGGCAGCAAGATTTTTCCCATTTCCAGAACAATGGGTATTCAGGGGTGGGAGTGGAGGTGAGGAGAAAACCCCGGCAGGAGTGAAGAGGTTAAACCTATAGCTTATGAAAGTACCCTGATTCACCTCAGTTTTACATTTAGTCAAGAGGTAGATGTTCTACAGACCAATGATGGGAATCTGAACCTCGCAAATATCTGTAGCTCAGTTGGTAAAGAATCTGCCTGCAATGCAGGAGACCGGGTTCAATCCCTGATCAGGAAGATGCCCTGGAGAAGGAAATGCTACGCAGTCCAATATCCTCGCCTGGGAAATCCTACGGACAGAGGAGGCTGGCTGACTACAGTCCATTGGGTCGCAAGAGTCAGACATGACTAAACCAATGTTTATGGGCATTTATGTTCTGTTCTCAGAAGACTCTCCACTGCTTTATTAAAAGGTCTAAATTTTTTTTTTTTAGGTATTCTGAACTTGGGGAATATTCTCTATGTATAACTGATATGGGCATCAGTTATAAAATAGTGTAAATAGGGACTTATTTCAATTAACTTCATAGAATTTGGTGGTGTGTTATTCACATGTTTCATTTTTAGAGAGTACAAAGATTTAGTAAAGAAGCCTATGACTCACCAAAAGCCACATGAAATCTTTGAGCTGGTGATAAACTATTCCTGAGCATCCTGTTACATCATCTGAGAAGAGAAGAGAAGAGGGCAGGTGTTGTCTCCTTAGGACAGGAATTCCAGCAAGCAAAATAAAGGAAATTAATCGATGCTATCTATAATTAGAGTTCATGGGAAGGAGTTAGGAGATATATAAATATGGAAAAGAGTACTACTTCAGATGGGAATGATTAATGAAGCATGGTAAAGAAGGACAAACCTGGGAAATTCTGGATTTTTCATAACTAAGCAGTTAATAAACTCTAGAGTCTGAATTTGAAGAAGTAGAAGACTAATAAGAGACTTTCACCTTCTTTTTCATCCCAAGTTAACTTAGGAAAGGAGTTTAGTTTTTATCTTCCTTAACTCTGTTTGAAACATAACAGATGAGGAGGGATGACCATGATCAGAATATTGCTAAGTAAAAATGGCAACCCACTCCAGTATTCTTGCCTGGACAATCACATGGATGGAGGAGCCTGGTAGACTACAGTCCATGGAGTTGCAAAGAATCGGACACAACTGAGCAACTTCACTTTCTTTCTACTTTAAACTTGTTTTAAATGGAAAACACTAACAAAGAGAAATGTAGAATTTCTACATTTACCTGGACAAGTGATCATTTATATTTGCCATTTGCTTTACTTCACATAGAAATATGAAGTATTTGCACAAAAATATTCCATATATGAGATGAGGGTGAATTGAAGATGAAAACACTTTGTTATTTGGCAATCGTTACTTCCAGAAATGAAGTTTCTTAGGGCATTGGGCTTCCAGCTCTATGACAATGGTTTTATAGATAGCCAAATTTCCTGGGACTAATCCTTGACTTTTCACATCAAAACTAGATGATCCCTTTCTATAGGAAGATGTGCAAGTGGATCATATCTCCCTCTTTGAGTCTGGAAATGTATATACAAAGGTGATAATGTTGATTGTATGTATTTATGTTGAGACAGAAAGATAAAACAGGAATGCTAAAAGAAGAAAAATAATTGACTAGGCTGGATTTCACATCAAGAAAAAAAAAGAGAGAGCGAGCCAAACATACTGTCTTTAAAAGCATGTGGCAACACCCAGGTATTAAAAAAATAACTTTTCTGTTATAAGAAATATATCAACAGCTAGTAAAGAAAAGGTTTGATAATGAAGTCCTGGGTTACATGAAAGTAATAAAAAAGTGTGATGAATAATTCTTTGCGAAAACTCTATAAGCAGTTCTGGGCCATCTGTCAGAGGAGGGAGAGACGAGGACATAAAATCAACCCCAGTGAGCCCATTTCTTGCATGCAGGGGAAGTGTCTCCCAAGCTGCATTGATAGTGCTTGAGGGCACAGCAAATAAATGTGTTCTTTTTCTTTGATGTTCATGTCTGTAGCTGTGTTAGTCCACTTCAGCCTCGGGACACATGGCCATGAAGCTATCCTAGGCATTAACAGTGACCACTTTGAGAGCCTGGCATAGCCCTCCCCCATAAGAGAGCTCTCTACCTGCATATATGTATGGCAGGTAGTCACCTGTACTATGAAATTTGATAGGGACTCAAAATCTTCATCGTATTTTCCCCTATCATCATGGGGCTGGGAAGCTTTAAAATTCCAGTAGTCAATTCTTTCTGTACAGATTTTCCAAAGGTTCTTAATAGTAAAATTAATTATGCTAGTACAAATACTGATCTTAGCACCTTGTTAGCTAACTGGTAGCAGGACTTTTAAATTTTACGTTATTTTCTTTTTCTGACTAATTCCCTGTCATATAGCAAAAGTGATAAGCACAGACAGCTTCCATGGCAGAATTAAGCAAGGGAGAAAGAAGTAGGAAAAATTCTGTCCATCAGGTTCTGACTAGGATGGTAGAAACCCAAAGCATGAAACAGAAACTACCCGATTAGGGGAAGTCAAAAGAAATTAGGGTGACAATTTAAAAATATGTTTTCTGGCTGTGTTTTCAGGTGATTTTTAGGGTTCTTTATCTTTTCTGAATGTTTTCCACACATCAGTTGTTATATCAGACTCATGTTTTCCTTGGCGACTTCAATCTTGGCAATACTGAAGCTGTTTAGTCTAATCTGGACTGGTGTTTCTCTAGGCCAACTCACGGTGGTCAACGTGGCATCTCCCTTCACCATCATCATGAAAAATTCTCTCTTCTGAGGTATAACCCATATCCCCTGAGCTTCATATATCTTCCTTTTCAATTGCTTATTCCCACTGCTTCCGAGGAAAAGCACTTAGGGTGTAAATTTTTGCAGACTTTGTAAATTGACTAGCATCTTGACTGACTATAGAGTTTTAGGTAGAATTAATTTCCCCTTTAAATTTGAAAGTAGTGTTTCATTATAGTCAAATTTCTAGTGCTGTGCAGAAATTTAATTTGATTTTTATCCTTATTGCTTTTCAGGTAATGAGGGTTTCTTCTCTCCAAAAACTTTGAAAATCTCTTATTGTCTTGTTTTTAAAATGTTACAGTAATGTGTGTTGAGTAGAGTCTGCTTTACTGTCATGAATTTGGACACTTGGTAGGCATTTTTAATCAGCAAACTGTTATTTTTCCATTTTTAGTACTTCTCTTGAATTGTTCATAATTCCCTATCTTTGTGTTTTCTGTTCTCATCAACAGAAAGTTTCTATATCTGGATTTTTAGACTTGGTGGCTTATTCTCTAACTTTATTATCTTACCTATCCTACTGTCTTTTTATTTTTGCTGTATTTTTCTATTTTTGCTAAATGTCTGAAACTAGCAACTTTTTCATTTCTAGTATTATATTTTTAATTTTTAAGATTTGGGGAAAGGAAAGAGAACTGCTTTCTTTATTTTATGAATATCCTAGTTTGTAATTTAAGTTTTTTAATGAAGGGATTTAATAATAATGTTAATTATGGAAGTGATTTATCTTTTCTTATCTGTGTGTATGAATTTTTTCCTAATACTTTCATTTTTCCCTCTTACTTCCTTTCTGTTCTTTTTTTGTTTTGTTTGCATGTTATGGACTTGTTTTAAGTATCCAGTGATTCCTAAATGCCTGTTCTTCTTTAAGAGTAAAATATCAGAAAGTTATTTGGAGGCAGGTTTTTTCCATGCTTGGCTTTGTTGCAGGATGATCTGGATGGGCTATTTGGGTAACCTCCAGTTAACAGATTTATTATTACTGCTTACTTAACTGGATCAGTTTCTCCATAATTACTCAACTTTTTACTTAGGAGGAATCAACTTAGCCAGCAGAATTTTCTTGAATCCAAGTAGTAAACAGGGGAATAAAGTGTTTATCTTTTTAGGAGAAAACTTTCATTTAATCTCTCTGTTTTCAGTATGTTATTTCAGACCTCATGTGTGCTGGTGTCTACAAAACTGGTTCTTTCTCGTTTAAGTTTTATCTTCTAAAAATGGATGAGACCAAGAATGGAGACATTAGCTAGCTGCATTTTTATACAAATGTTCAATTAATTCTACTCTCTTAAGCCTTATACTGCACCCTCCCTTTTAGACCTATACAAGGTGAGTTCCTGAGATTTTCTGGAATTCCATGGTACAAATCAGCATGATTCTGGTTCTGAGTTAGCCTCGTAAATTCTCTCTCTGTTTCTCTCCTTCATTCTTTCCCTCCTCCCCCATCCATCAATCATGTCAGCAATTTGTTATTAGGTTATTTGGTAAGGAGGCATGAACTTGCTCTCCTTTTACTTGCATGAGTATTAAACCACTTGAAAAATAAGACTAAGAAAGGTGTATGGAGAACAAACTCTACATTGTGAAATGTTGATGTTGACATTAAATAGTGTTTCTTTTACCTACAAGAAGGTGGACTTCCTATGACAGAATCTTGGAATGAGAAGACTTATCCTTTCAGCAGTCCTAGACAGAAACAGATCTCCATCACTGAGACAGAGCTACTCACAGAGATCCAAACCACAGCATGTATCACTTGCTCTGCCAGCTCCTTAGAAAGAAAGGAATCTACTGGCCACACAGACCCACTTTCTCCGTCCAGTCTTACCAATCAGATAAGGATATTCCACGTGCCCTTGGGCAGAGTGAATTAATAAGTAGTAAGAAGCCAAGAGAATTATGCTGAATGATCTCCTTTTACATGGGAGTAATCATCAAGAGTAAGGTAGAAGCATCAACACTTTCAATATTCCCCAGGTTGTGATCTTTTAACTTCTTGGCTTAACCATTAAAACTGTGGTTAGTTGGGAATATACCACCTCTTCTTTGGAAGAGATTAGCTGTCCATCAATATAATGCTTCATGATGCATTTAACATCTGCTTCTTTGGCTTTCTCTTTGGATATGCATCAGAAGAGTGCATTAACTAAATCATCTCTAAGGCCACTCTGTACTCAAGGCTGAAAAGCCACTCTTCATTTTATATCCCTTCTCAAATTATGTTACTTTATCAAAGATCCTCAATGAGACCAAATGACATCATAAGTGTATTTCAATAATTTCCATAATATATTACATAAAATCACCATAATAATAAAATTCCAGCACAGAGATGCATCATATAGATATATATAGATAGAAATATAATCTAGAACATCTTTATCTCCTGTCATCATCAAATACCCTGGAAGAAAACAGATCCAACTATTAAATTCACTTGCAAGTCAAAGCCCAAGGATTAAAATATTTGTAGATCCAAAATTAAGTTATACTGTACTTATGTAATAATATTGCAAAGAAATAAAAGTCCATTTCAGTTTCTTATTTCTGCTGAATTTCAAAGCTCAGTTTTATTTGTATCAGAGATCAAAAGTAGTGGGAAAAAGTACTTGAGTTTGGATCAGACCACCTAGGTTAGAATCCTGTGGACATTACTTGATTATTGGGTGACTATGTCTCTCAGATATTTCATCTAAAACATGGAAATGATAATCATATCCATCTCATGAACTTAATGTGAGTTTTACATAAGGTAACATCTTTCCTTAAAAGAGTACCTTATGTGTGTGCTCGGTCACTTCAGTCCTGTCATATTCTTTGTGACCCCATGGACTGCAGCCAGCCAGGCTCCTCTGTCCACAGGATTTCCCCAGCAAGAATACTGGCATGGGTTGTCGTTTCCTTCTCTAGGGGATCTTCCTGACTCGGGCATTGAACCTGTGTCTCTTGCATCTCCTGCATTGCAGGCAGATTCTTTACTGCTGAGCCACTGTAATAAACTCTTAATATAGTTTTAATATAATTTCTTTAGCAGCTTCAACCAGGACTGTTTTCCACAGAAACTAGTAGGACTCCTCTGTATCCTTGGAAGTTAAACTGATCAATGCCAAGTCTCTGAGGTTGCTTATTTTAGAATCCATATCATTAACAGGACATCTAAGACTATGATGACACCAATTCCACACTCATCAAAATAATACAAAATCCTAGAGCAGTTATCCCAGGCAAAATTATATTCCCAGAAGTCAGTGTTCAGAGTTGCCAAAGATCAAAGCACACTCTCAGTGCTAACTGTTGAGAGCACATTAATAGAGAATATGTTTCTTTAGTCTTAGAATCATTCAAGTAGTTCGGAATCCATTGACACATGATTTTAAAATGCCCATTAAGATGCGACTTTGGGTGCATACATTTTCTGTAAATGGTGGGGTGTGGAGGGAATCTATAAATACAATCACTTCTTTTATAGAGTGGCATTTGTGTAATAGCAGCTCTGCTTATCACATATTTTGAACTTGGTGCCTTTCTTTAGTTTCTAGTATCTTCATAATTTATTGGTTTCCTTTCCCATTTTGAATCCCCTGTGTCCATGTGTCTAGGACAAAACTGAGTGAGAGAGAAAGAGAGAGACATACACAGAGATACTACCTGTAGCCAGCTACCCTTTCAAATGCACTCAATAACTTCACCTTTCCAAGGGAAAAATTATGAGGAGTGAAGAGAGATCCTGCTACAGTGCACCTGCTGCTTGCATGTGCTTAGCCATTCAGTTGAGTCAGACTCTTTGTGACCCTTTAGAATTGCAGCCCGCCCACCAGGCTACTCAGTCTGTGAGATTTCTCAGGCAAGAATTCTGGAGTGAGTTGCCATTTCCTCCTCCAGGGGATCTTCCTGACTCAGGGATCAAACCCACATCAGCTGTGTCTCCTGCACTGCAGGCAGATTCTTTACCTGCTGAGCCATCTGAGTCAGTTACCCCAAGAATGAAGATAAAGTCCACTAAATTTATTTCACAGAGCTTAACATTCAGTCTTGTGGGTAACTTTTTATTTTAGCATTGTTTTCCCTTTGTCTAATTTATGTTCTTATATTTATTCATTTTCTCCTTTCTACTTTCATTAGGTTAATTCTGTTTTGTTTCTCTAACTTGTTGAACTGGATATTTAACTCATTAATGTTACCGTTTCTTTTATTCTAGACTCCTTTTTATTCTAGACTCCAAATTTGCATCCTACAAATGTGGGTAAGTAACATTTTGATTATAACTTAGTTAAAAATTATCAAGTCACCATTTTAATATATCTTCTTTGATCGTGAATTACTTAGAAGACTATTTCTAATTTTCTGTTCTATAGAAAGCTTTAATTCATCTTTTAATTTTGTTGTCTAACAATTGTATTTGATTAATAAAATGGGTTCTGCATAATTCTAATTCTTTAATTCTTACTGAGACTTTGTAAAACCCAACGCTACAACTGTCCTTTATTTGTTTATAAAGACTATGATGTATTAGCTAATTGTTGGGTGCAGCGGTCTCATGTTGTATGCGCTCTGCTCCCATAGATGGGACAACCTCTAACACTCCTTCCCCTTATCTCTACTTTGTGCTTTCGAGCCCAGGGAGACTGGGTTTATATCCCAGTTTAATTCCCTAGTGAATTGTTACTTTTTTTTTTATTATATAGCCATCCTCTTCATAACTCTTTGATTTTTGTTGTTTATTTCACATCATACATTTTTATTTTTTGAGGCCTACTTCACATATAGCAAAGTTCACCCTTTATATAGCATTTAAGTCCTGTGTTTTAACAAGAGCATAGTAATGTAACCACCACTAAATCAAAATGTATAATAGTTTCATTGACCCTCCAATTCCCTTATTTTTCTTTGTAGTCAACCTGATCTCTCACCCTTAGTCCTTAGCAACCACCGCTATTTTTATCTGTTTCACTATACTTTGCCTTTCTAAGAATGTCACATAAAGGTAAACATACAGAATTTTCACTTAGATTAATGCAGTTGAGATTCGTCTGTACTGTTGCTTGTATCAGTAGCTTGTGCCTTTTTGTTTCTGATTAATATTTGATTATACGTATTTATCATAATTATGCATTTACCTATTGATTCAATGCAATCCCTACCAATAGCATTTTTCACAGAACTAGAACAAAACATTTCACAATTTGTATGAAAACACAAAAAACCCCCAAATAGTCAAAGCAATCTTGACAAAGAAAAATGGAGCTGGAGGAATCAACTTTCCTGATTTCAGACTATACTTCAAAGCTACAATCATCAAGACAGTATGGTATTGGCACACACACACAAAAGAAATATAGACCAATGGAATAAAATGGAAAGCCCACAGATAAACCCATACACCAAAAGGCACCTTATTTTTGACAAAGGAGGAAAGGCTACACAATGGGGAAAAGATAGCCTCTTCAATAAGTGGTTCTGGGAAAACTAGACAACTACATATAAAAGAATGAAACTAGACTACTTGCTAACACAATGTACAAAAATAAATTAAAAATGGATTAAAGACTTAAATTTAAGGCTATAAAATAAAAGCTGCTAGAGGAAAACAGGAAGTATACTCTTTGACTTATGACAGCAAGATCTTCTTTTATCCACCTCCTAGAGTAATGGAAATAAAAACAAAAATAAACAAATGGGACCTAATTAAACTTAAAAACTTTTGCACAGCAAAGGAAACAATAAGTAAGACTAAAAAACAACTCTCAGAATGGGAGAAAATAATTGCAAACAACTGACAAAGGATTAATCTTCAAAGTGTATAAGTAGCTCAAACAGCTGAATATCATGAAAACAAACAGGCCAATCAAAAAAATGTACAGAAGACCTAAACAGACACTTCTCCAAAGAAGACATTCAGATGGCTAATAAACACAAGAAAAGATGCTTAACATCACCGATTATTAGAGAAATGCAAATCAAAACTCTAATGAGGTAACACCTCACACTCGTCAGAATGGCAATCATTAAAAAATGTACAAAGAATAAATGTCGAAGAGGATGTGGAGAACAGGGAACCCTCTTGTGCTGTTGTTGGGAATGTAAATTGATATAGCCACTATGGAGAACAGGAAAGAGATTCCTTAAAAAACTAGGAAACTTACTCTTGTGCATATAGCCTGAGAAAACCATAACTGAAAAAGACACATATATCCCAATGTTCATACCAGTGTACACGCCTACTAAGTCACTTTAGACCCTTTGTGACCTTGTAGACTATAGTCTGCCAGGCTCCTCTGTCCATGGGATTCTCCAGGCAAGAACTCTGGAGTGAGTCACCATGCCCTCCTCCAGGGGATCTTCTCAACCCAGGAATCCAACCCAAGTCTCCTGTGTCTCCTGCATTGGCAGGTGGGTTCTTTACAACTAGCACTATGTGGGAAGCCCCATTCATAGCAGCACTATTTGCAATAACTAGGACATGGAAACAGCCTAGATCTAGATGTCTATTGACAGATGAACAGATAAAGAAGATGTGGTGTGTATATATACACACATGTATACATACACTGGAATATTATTCAGCCATCAAAAGAACAAATCTGAGTCAGATATAGTGAGGTGGATGACCTAGAGCCTGTTATACAGAGTCAAGTAAGTCAGAAAGAGAAAAACCATTACAGTATATTACCACATACATATGGAATCTAGAAAATGGTATTGATGAACCTATTTGGAGGGTAGGAATGGAGACGCAGATATAGAGGACACACGTGGACACAGTAGCATAAGGAAAGAGTGGGATAAATGGAGAAAGTAGCATCGACATATATACCCTACCATGTGTAAAACAGAGAGCTGGCGAGAAGTTGCTATATAACACAGGGAGCCCAGCCCAGAACTCCGTGATGACCTAGAGGAGTGGGAAGAGGGGAGGAGACGGAGGCTCAAGAGCTGATATATGTATCGTTATGAGGGAGGTGGTATCTGTAAAATTACGGCAGGTTTTTGTTGTTGTACAACAGAAACCAACACAACATTGTAAAGCAATTTTCCTCCAATTAAAAAATAAAGGAAGAAAAAAAGAAGAAAAGGTGAAACTATATATATATAGTTTATATAGCCAATCTTTTTAAAATTTAAAGAAAGTTTATATCATTTTCTTCTCTATTTCTTCTTATTGCACAGATATTTTCCTCCAGGTTCATTTTCTTACATTTTACACACAGGTGCTTCATCTACTATAGCCAATAATCCTAATATGTGAGAGACTATGAATGTTGTTCTACTGAATTTTGCTCATTTCCTTGTGTGCTAAGTCATCTTTCATTGTGCTTTCATATTGGGTGGTTCTTTATCCACATGGGAATCCTATGAGGCTCTGACTTTGCCTCTGCAAGGCACTAAGGGAAAAGACTGTTTAATCATTTGTGGCCAATTTAGCTCCTCCTAAGTTTCATGCAAGAGTTTACATTCAGCTACTGCACATTACAGCTAATTCATGAGACTTACCCAGGCCTTAGAACTGGTGTTCTTAGAACACAGTGTTCTGGCCAACTAGTACAACAAATATGGCATACAGATAGAAACCTATTTTATACCTCTGTGCCTCTTTAAGGTATAAAAGATGATTCTCAATATCTTGGAAGAGTGATTACACCTGCCAGAGTTTATAGCTCACTTCCTGGGAGCGGCTTAACACTGTACACAACCTGTCTAATCATATTTCACACAGGAGTTACCTAGCAGCACTGAATATATAACAGAAGAAGACATTTAAGAGATTGCACAATGCAGTTACAGAAAAAAAAGAAAAGAAATGACCCATCCAATCTCATATATCCATCTGGTCGTAGAACATAGACAAAGACTCAAGTTGGTTTTAGGTGAAATGTGTTAAGTGTTTCAACAGATATGAAGATCCTATGAGCTCATCTCTTAGATCTGGACGTCTGTAGCCAAAGGAATCAATTCTCATTTAGTTTTCTGCCTTATTCCCTTTTCCACATCTATTATCTTACTCCAGACTCCTCATTAATATGGATGTTTAGGATCTAATTATACTTGTTACAGTGTTAAACTAGATAAATTTGTTTCAAATATTCTTTGCTGGTTTTGAATTTTAAAGATTATAAATCTAAATCTCGTTACAGTGCAATAATATGTTTATTTATATGTACTAGAGTACCACACTAATCTTGAATACATTAATTTGTAACATCATTTGAGACGAGCTAGAGTTCATTTGTGTTCTACTTGTGAAAAATGCATTTTGGAGCAATTGGATGGCATATGCAAACTTTAAGAACTGTAGTTAAGCCATTATAAAAGATGAAATTATTTTTAATTAACATAGAGAATCTATTTTTGATAGTTTGCATGCTAATTATGAATCTTATCTTTCCAATAAAGGAAGTCATGGATATTCAGTAAGGCAAAGCTTTGTTAAACTGGTTCAGTCTGTGTGGCAGATGAATTTTTTTAATTAAAAGTGTCAAAAATTAAGGCATTACAAATTCCAAAACTGCTCCAATTTTTCACTTAACTGCAAAGAATTAAAAGGGTGCACTAAGATTGTTAAAAGTTATATTGAGAATTCATTCATAGTCTTGGAGAAGGGAAAGGCTACCCACTCCAGTATTCTGGCCTGGAGAATTCCATGGACTATATAGTCCATGGGGTCACAAAGAGTCAGACATGATATATATATTCATAGTCTTACAAATTAAAAGAACAAAAACAGTGATAGAAATAGTTTGTGCATGTCTTTAAAGAAGCTAGCTTGGAAAAAGAACAAATTGAATTAAACCAAGTCTAGCTCTGTGAAATGGAGAAGAATGAACCCTGAGAGTTATCCAATTGCTAATTGCCGCCTCTCTCCCTCTTTTATATGAAAACAACTACCACTCTCATGAGCCACTTTTTCTAGGCAAACTTTCCTGACTCAAGGTCTTAACTGACACCATTATTCTGTTTTTCCAAAATACTAGCATAATCTCTATCACAGCACTTCTCACATGACAATTCAATAGTTGGTTCCCATATCCAGACATCACATACCTAATCCTCCCAAACTATGGTCATTCAGTCTTAATTTGCTGTCTTTGTTCTCCATATTCTTATTCAAACACACAATCCGGCACAGAGTAGGCACTTTACAAATATGTGGGGCATATAAGTAGCCAGAATTTAAAATTCAGTTCCTTAGACATAGACTGCAATTCTAGAAATATTCTACATATTGAACAAATTGTATCAGAACAATTATTCATATACTTTATTTTATAGGGAGTCTTTTCAGAGGAACAAAAAAGCTTATTCCAAATAGTTACTTTTTGTTTCAATACATTTGGTGCTTTCATAAATATGGCTAAAACCTTTACAAACTTCATACAATTAAGTAACTCTGACTCACTGAGTTAAAGAATGGCAATTACACAGGTATAAGAAGTGAGAGAAGAAAGTCAATGAAGAAAATAGAAGAAAAGAAAGCGAGATATAAAACATTCTTTAAGCAACTGAGGAGGAGTCAGTATCAATGCAAGTTGAATGTTATATGGGTCCTGAATTCCGGGAGTTAGAGTCCTTATTTGAGAACAAAAGATGAAAAGTAACTAACATGTTACTAAGGCCTAGGCAGGGAAGAAAGCTACAGGAAATTCACTTCTGTGCCCATTGTACTCCCAGCTGATAGATGACTACTAATAGGAGGGTTATAAATGATTCCTGCTTGGCCACTTAGTAAGTAATCAGCATAAGGAAAGTCACTTAAGTATGCTCACTTTCTGAGGTAGTGCTACCATGCAGAATACAGAATTATAGAGATTGAATATTGAAAAGAAAAGTATATATTGAAAAGGCCCGATATATGGTAGGAACTCAATTTAAGTTTTTAGATAGTGTGGTGTTATTCTTTCTCTTTTATTTTGGATAATAATGGATTCCTTCATATTATCAGAAACATTCAAACACTTTAAGAATTAGAATATTCTTTTATGTTCTCACAGAAGTAAAGCTACATTTGTGTGCCCTACATGTATCACCAATTCCATGAAACACCAGGGCTAAGTGTTAGGGCTGCCTTTGGGTCAGAAAAGCTGGAAAGGAACAATTACTTCTCAAGTTCCTGTCCACCCCGAAGTAAATGTGCTACTTTGCTTAATGGTGGAGGAAGTAAGTGATTATGTTTCCTCTCTGTTCTATGTTGAAATACCATAATTAATACATCAGTGATACTTGGGATTCCTGCTGTCCTGAACACATTATTGAAATCCAAATTCAGATGTCTCTTCGATTCTAAATATATAGTTTCTCTTCCCATTGCTTCCATTACTAAGGAGATAGATAATAGAACAGAGGGAAGGAAGCACCTTAATCTAAATTAAACAGAAGTGAACTATGCAAAACATTTTCAAGAGGGAGTGCCCTCCCACCAGATATGATATTGAATAATGCCAGAAACATATGGTTAAGGGAGAGAGGAATTTGACATTCAGGTGACTATCCAACTGTGGGCTGAGACTTCTTTTCTTTTTTTATTTTTTCACTTTATAGTGGAGTACAGTTGATTAACAATGTTGTATTGGTTTCAGGTATACAGCAAAGTGATTCAGTTATACATACACATGTACCTATTCTTTTCCAAACTCTTAGGCTTAGATTTCTCAAGTCCACTTACATACAGATAAGCCTGTGCTCAAATATACAAACCTATAGAGACACCCTGACAAACGCACATGTGGATGATCTTACTAATACATTCAAAGACATGAATAGAGTAGGTAAACTTGTGAGCAAGTGAGTAGGAGGCCAGACAGGGAAGCAGGAGGGTGGGTAGGTGACGGATGGGGATCAAGGAAAATGATAGATAGGGCAAGGAAATGTGAATGGGCTCCACAGAGACCAAAGCTTGCTAGTGTGCAATATATTTTAACTTAGAACATGAACACAATCAATTGTAAGAGCCAGAGGGATCACACCACTTTTCATGAGTGAAAATTCTAAATTTATCTGTGCTATTTGGAGTCATCATATATAGTCATGTTGGTCTTCCCAAGGTGCTGTCTGTCTGATACGAATTGAAACATTTAATTTAAAAAGACTACATCTGGTGATTATTTATTTTCCCCATAAAATAAATAAATTCTTTTTTGTACAGAAGACAATTCTTCTGTATGTAGTAACAAATGCATCAAGCCTTTAAATGGCATTATCTTGAAAGCATTAATCACATTCATTTTCCAAGTGCTTCCTTTGCCTCTTGTTGCCCGTTAGGCTGGAGCAGCACTTGACATGCCACTTGACATCTCTGCATATCATGTCACTGGGATATAAATGTCCCATTTGAAACAAATCAGGAGTTATCATCTGCCAATTAAAAGGTTCACTAGAACTCCACCTATGATATTCTACCATCTCACCATTGGGAAGTATGCACAGTGAATATTTTGTAATTTATAGCATCAAAAGATTAATTTTATATAGAACAGAACATCATTCTGACAGCTGACTTGTTGCTGGGACAGTGTGGACTCCCTCTAAATCAGCATGCTCCAGAGATTTCTTAAGATAAATACAGTGGCATGACAGCCCTGGGAGCTCTGCCAAGTAGTCTGGCCTCATGAGAAGTAACTCTGCCAACGTGGGGAATTTCTCAACCAGCCTGTGCTATTAAACAGAGGTGGAAGAGTTGGCACCACAAGATGAATTGTCTTCATCTTTGGGGTTGACCTTACACATCCCCAGGGCTCTGGTTCTATGAGTTAGCAAAAGGAAGGCCTGGGGAGATCGCATTTTCCAATTGCCTCCTATTCTCCTGGAGCCTGAGATGACTATACCAGTGATGGCTTCCTTAACACCCTTGATCTTTCCAGACACTGGCATCAGCAGAATTCCTAGAATAAGTAACATTTAATAAGTGCAAACTATTTGCTGAGTAACGTGCTAGTCACTTCGCCTACAGCATGTCATAGAGCACTAAAGGCCATTCTAATAAATTGGCATTCTTGGATTCATTCTACATGTAAATCCTCTACTTTCTGAGGCTCAGAAAGGCTAAATAACAAAGTCCATCTTGATAGTTAAGTGCAGGACCAGGATTCAAATCCTGCCAAATGACCACCAAATCATGGAAATTTATCATACCAGGCCTTAACATAGGAGTTCATGTGGAATGCAGCCCTTGTGTGCCTGCACAGCCGCCAGCTGCAGTATATTCCAGACTGGGAATCATCTCCAGGGCAAGTCTGGAAGGAGTCCGTTTCAGAGTAAACACAGGGCATCTATTTCCCTGGCAGATGGCTGTCTTCGTGAATCTTCCTTCCAAGGGTGTAACTGTGCTGGGAGGGATGCAGATTTTCATCAGGCAGGAAAAGTCATGGCATAATCTGAGGAGGTGTCTGTTTTCTGGCAAATCTCGCTTCTCACCAAGTATAGTCTCAGAGGCTGGAGATGAAGGTGAGAAGAATGTTCTCTCATCTCTTTTCTCAGGAGGATTGAGGGCCAACTTCCTGGCTTGGAGGCAAGACAGTTTTTCTCTACAACCACACTCCAGCCGCTGCAATCCCAGTGTGCCTGCTTAACACATACTTCTTCAAAGTTGTATCATTTAAGAAGAGAGCAAGTATGAAATTTCGGGAGTCAGCGTGGCACTTTTAGAATTAACACTGTTCTGAGGTTCCAATATTTTTAAAATAGGGTGTCAGGAAGAAGCTGAGAAGGAGGGGATTAGCTGCTACTTTTAACTGTGTTTTTAGTAATGATGATGCTGAAAACCTTCAGTTCTGTTGACTTCACCCCCTTGATGTGTGGAATTTTTGGTTAATTAAGTCCTTGTCTCAGAGTTAGATGTGAAGCAGTCTGGGCTCCCACCTACCCTGAGCACCATGGCCCATGGCCTGCCTCTACAAATAAGGATAACCTCAGTGACAAGAGACACAAGCTTTTCCTTGGAATGAGGATGGGTGTTGGGCCTGACATATATTTCTTCAAATGAAACCTCCCTGTAATCAATAATAACACAGAGTAAAGGTAGCTAGGTAGGTTTAGGAGGGCTCTCAGGGTGTATTTCCAGTATAAAATCATCTGGTTCTTACAGAATCCTTGACTTCTCTGATACTATAACAAGAAAACCACAGATAAAAATACTCAGAAGGAAAAAAACATTGTGAAAATGATAAAAAATAAATAAAAATACAAAAAAAGAGAACAATTTTTTATTCTTGACATTTCAATTCTTAGACTACAGAATATATATTAAAGATGCTGTACAGTATCTTTGAAATAATGCATTTTAACCATCACAGGAAGAGGATGGGACTTCTTTCCTTCCCTCCAATTTAATGTAAAAGTTCTGAGGGAAAGGATTGTGTTAGCTTCTTTTCATATCTTTGGCAGTAGCTAGCAAGTTTCTCATACATGATAGGCATTAAAAGTACTTATTGAATTTATTGCATTAAATTGCCTTAAGTCACACAGAACAAGACAAGAGGAGGCTGGATGGAGCCTGGATTTTTTTATAACTAGCACTGTGATTTTCTCATTACACTATATGTGCTGTGCTTAATCACTCAGTTCTGTCCAACTCTTTGCTACCCTGCAGACTATAGCCTACCAGGCTCCTCTGTCTATGGCGATTCTCCAGGCAATATACTGGAGTAGGTTGCCATGCCCTCCTCCAGGGATTGAACCCAGGTCTCCCACATTGCAGGCAGATTCTTTACCATCTGAGCCACCACGGAATCCCAAGAACACTATATAGTAACAACTAAAAGAAAAAAAGTATACCTATATGTTGAATACTATGCAGATTTTAAAATCTCCAAAGATATGTTTTGATGATGGTAATTTGATTTCTGCTTCCTGAACTTTAGCACATTCTGAAGTAATCACTCATATTTTATAAATTGCCACCTATATTATACAAATGATCTAATGATAAAACATGTACGAATCTTTAAAGCATCATGTGCTTATAGATATTATCATTATTGATGAGCTCTCTGCTCATGGGATTTTAGGTATCACCATAGTTAGATGGGATGAGTCAAAATTCTTTTGACCAATGAAACTTCTTGGATAACCTCATAGCCAAAACCTGAACACTTAGTCTCTAGACTTTTCAGTTTATCATAGACTAATTAAAGTTACATAAAGAAACCAAAAGTAGAATGTCACAGAGATCAAAGGAAGAAAAGTTTTAGGGATAAGGAAAGGCAATAGCCTTTATTAGCAAGAAAAGTGGATCCTGGTAACTGAGACGGGACAAAGAAATGATAGGGATGGTGTCAGACGACATGGCAGAAGCTATGTAGAAGGGTTAGGGCTTGAATAGTAAAATACATTAGACTTTAGTCTTAGGAATCATTCCATTAAACACCTTTAAACTACATGTGAAGATATTGAGAATAGAGACAAAGAGAAAGAGCGGAGAGACAGTCACTGATAGAACAAGGACTGGAATTACATTTGTTTTGGCACAGGTTTGCTATGCAGTTACCTGAAAGGCAGTGACAACTCAAGGGCCAGATATGCAACAAACTGACAGAGGTTTGGGGGCTTGGAAGAGAAGGAGAAAGTGTGAGTGGTTGACTCTGGAGGAGGAAAATCCTATTGTAAGAGAGCTCAGCAGGAAGGAATAAATACAAAGGAGGTAGCTTAAGACTGCAGAAGGTTTTTTTAATTGTTTTTTAAACAGCCTCTAATTTTTCAGACTTACCTGAACCCAAAAGCTCCTTTGAGATGACCACATAGTATAGTTCAGTGAGTGTGGCACCAGGGCCTTGCTTTACAGGCAATCATCCAGTTTTCTAGGGGATGAGATGACAGAACTGAAAGCAAAGTATTTTATGTCTGTGAACAAATTGGATTACTGTCTGGAAAATCAGTGACTGAGCCCCATCTTCAAGAAGCTCTCAGATTTTCTATTGAAAACAGAAATAACACTGATACTTGATGCTTCTAGTTTGTAAATAGAGTCACTTAACGGCTATGTGTTCATGTGGTTATTTTCAAGGGGGTCTTTGTACTCTCATGCATGCCCATGTTTGACAGTAATAGGTAAATTATAAACAGCTGTTAACTTGCTATTTAATGTTACAAATATGGGCTTAACATAGGGCTGCATAACTGGAATCTGCTTTAGAGCTTTTAAACACAAAGAGATAGGACTTCCCTGTTGGTACAGTAAGTAAGAATCCATTTGCCAATGCAGGGAACATGGGTTCAGTTCCCGGTGAGGAAAGATTCCACACACCACAGAGCAACTAAAGTCCATGAGCCACTACTACTGAGCCCGTGCACCTAAAGCCCGTGCTCCATAGCAAGAAGCCAACACAATAGAAGCCTTTGCACTGTAACGAAGAGCAGCCTTCACTCGCTGCAAGTAGAGAAAGCCCACACGCAGTGATGACAACCCAGTGCAACTAAAAATAAATAATGAAAGCAACCAAAGTTGGATTTTATTCTACCACTTTCCCCCCCTTTTCTATAATAAGAGGATAATAACATTATTTACTTCATAGGGTTATTGGAAAAATTAAACAGTATAATATATATAAATAAAGCACTAGTTCAGTATGGACTTTTAATAAACAATCATATCATTATTGTCATTGTTGTTATCAGTTTTTATTTGAACACATATTTGTGGGGTTTTTTTACACAATCTAAGAAAGTGGTCATGTATGGATGTGAGAGGTGGACTGTGAAGAAAGCTGAGCGCCGAAGACTTGATGCTTCTGAACTGTGGTGTTGGAGAAGACTCTTGAGAGTCCCTTGCACTGCAAGGAGAGCCAACCAGTCCATTCTAAAGGAGATCAGCCCTGGGTGTTCTTTGGAAGGAATGATGCTGAAGCTGAAACTCCAGTACTTTGGCCACCTCATGCAAAGAGTTGACTCATTTGAAAAGACTCTGATGCTGGGAGGGATTGGGGACAGGAGGAGAAGGGGACAACAGAGGATGAGGTGGCTGGATGGCATCACGGACTTGATGGACGTGAGTTTGAATGAACTCTGAGAGTTGGTGATGGACAGGGAGGCCTGGCGTGCTCATCATGGGGTCGCAAAGAGTCGGACATGACTGAGCAACTGAACTGAACTAAAGAAAGCAATAGAGAAAATAGACAAAATAATTAACAAGTACCCACTGTGGGCCATATGAATTATTGTGCATGATCTCACTCTAATCATCTCAACACTGTATCAGGTAAGTTCTGTTGTTCTTATTTGGATGTGAGGTCCAGAATGCTATATTTAACTTGCCGTAAACTCACACAGCTTATAAGTGGCATATACAGGAGTGGATATACAGGATTTAGTTGCTGGAAACTACAAAAAATACCTTAAACGATAGCTTGATTTCTGGTCCTTAGAGTCTGGGGAATGAATATCATTCTTGAACTGCCACCAAGAGATCCTCCCCTTCCTGGGAAGGAGGGAGGTACTTACACAAGCCCAAGCAAATGAAAACTGTCACCACACAGGCAAAGCAGCCTGTCAGCCAGCCAGAGGCAGACACTGACTGCACAGCTGACATCTGTATCTCATATTAATCAGTGACCCAACTTGGCCAGAGACACAAAGAAGCAGCAAATAATCTCAGCTTCTCTGTGGTTCTTCCATCTGTCTATCAGAAATACGTCAGCATGAGTATTAATAAACTGATGTCTTCAAGGGAAAAAAGGGTCATCAGCAGAAGAACCAAAAACAATACCTGATACATGTTAGATGTGCTCAACATTTTTGTTCAAGGCAGTATTTTTATAATGTCATGCATGTTTGTCCTTAAAAATCATGTGTGCTATTTGTTAACTATTGCCTCCCATTCCTTCGAGGGCTCCTAGGTGTCTCAGTGGTAAAAAATCCACCTGCCAATGCAGGAGACCCAGCTTTGATCCCTGGGTTGGTAAGATTCCCTGGAGAAGGAAATGGCAATCCACTCCAGTAGTCTTGCCTGGGAAATCCCATGGACAGACCTGGCAACAGTCCATGGGGTCACAAAGAGTTGGACACGACTTAGCAACTAAACAAAAAAGCATTCCTTCAACTCATATGAGCAATTCCATCATGCTCTCTTGGGGCTCCTCAAGTATGTACACAACATCTTTGGTTAACAACAAACGACAATCAAATAGAAAGTGATTTTGCTTTGCTCAAAAATGAACCATTTATTAGAGTTCTCCCTCAGTTCATTTTTGACACTCTTGATTACAGAGCTTCACCCTTGAGCATTTCTTTATATCATCCCCTAAAAGAGCCCTGAAGATCCCCTTTACCTATCTTTGTTAATCTGAAGATTCTGTTAATTTCTAGGCATCCACGTACTTTTCTCCTTCTCCCTGGACTCTATGTTATCTGCTCTAACTTTCAGATAAGTAGTCTCCAGGCATATATTATAGGACCTGTTAAGGTGTCAGATATACAAATATGTGCTTGTGTGTGTATATGTGTGTACAGAGAGGAAAAGAGGCAGACAGAGGAATAGACAGCCAGAAACAGAGACAGAGAGAGAAACAGAGAAACTGGTGTCATCAGTAGAAACATGGCCAAACAGTTGCATTGTCACTAAAGGAAGTGAAGTGTCTTCATGGAAGCTAGGATGCAACAATGAGGAAAGACTGAGGCAGTATCCTCATTTATTCACTTAGCCATGGACTGAGACTTTTAAAGTTTTTGAATGTCCAGTTAAGTGGGATTTGTGCATCATACCATTTAATATACTGTACCTTAATCAGCCCTTATAAAATAGAAAGAGTCCTAAGAAAGTTCCTTTAGGGAAACTGTTGTTTGACCATAATAGAATACTGCTAGAATAAATCAACAAGAAGAAGTTGGAACTGGCACTTCTACTTAAGTATCTGTGAATATCTCTGTCAGGAACTGTAGACACAATACTTACTGCTGGCAGTGTGCTTGCTAATATTAGAGAACTAAGCATACAATCCACCTCTTTAAAGTAGACATATTAAATAGAGTTACCCAGATAACTGATTTTTATTTTATTTTGCTTTATTTTATTTTCTAAATAACTGATTTAAAAAACTTGTACTATGGATAGAACGTTTAAAATTGGATATTCTGTGTGATTTTGTTGTTGAACCTAAGCAAAGTGAATAAAACTTATTAACATACTTTAATAACTTAGAAGTAAAGCAAAAAACAAACTTGAAAACATGCTTTTCTATCCAATGTAAAAATCTTCTATGCAAGATTGGATTTATTTGTTAAACATATGAAAGTGCAATCTCTTCCTTTAAATTCACAGGAAAAATTTCTTGACATCAAAGATTCTTGCAGTCATGAAATAATTTTTGTGTGATGCATAAAAAAACGAACAGAGGTATTCTTAAAGTAACACCAAATCTGTGTCTGGAATGTGTGGAGGTGGAGACACAAAACAAAAATTTAATATTTATAAGTTGGCCCTTTAAGACAATGGGGAAGTGATTTCAGATACCAAAATACTCCAGTGAACAGCCTTTAAAACACACTCATGTGTTCATTAAGATAATTGAAAGGGGACAGCACCAATGAATTGAAGTATGCAGTGCAGTTCAGTTCAGTTGCTCAGTTGTATCTGACTCTTTGCAACCGCATGAATCACAGCATGCCAGGCCTCCCTGTCCATCACCAACTCCCGGAGTTCACTCAGACTCACATCCACTGAGTTGGTGATGCCATCCTGCCATCTCATCCCCTGTCGTCCCCTTCTCCTCCTGCTCCCAATCCCTCCCAGCATCAGGGTCTTTTCCAATGAGTCAACTCTTCGCAAGAGGTGGCCAAAGTACTGGAGTTTCAGCTTTAGCATCATTCCTTCCAATGAACACCCAGGACTGTCTCCTTTAGGATGGACTGGTTGGATCTCCTTGCAGTCCAAGGGACTCTCAAGAGTCTTCTCCAACACCACAGTTCAAAAGCATCAATTCTTCAGCGCTCAGCTTTCTTCACAGTCCAACTCTCATATCCATACATGACCACTGGAAAAACCATAGCCCTGATTAGACGGACCTTTGTTGGCAAAGTAATGTCTCTGCTTTTCAATATACTATCTAGGTTGGTCATAACTTTCCTTCCAAGGAGTAAGTGTCTTTTAATTTCATGGCTGCAAACACCACCTGCAGTGATTTTGGAGACCAAAAACATAAAGTCTGACACTGTCTCCACTGTTTCCCCATCTATTTCCCATGAAGTGATGGGACCGGATGCCATGATCTAAGTTTTCTGAATGTTGAGCTTTAAGCCAACTTCTTCACTCTCCACTTTCACTTTCATCAAGAGGCTTTTTAGTTCCTCCTCACTTTCTGCCATAAGGGTGGTGTCATCTGCATATCTGAGGTTATTGATATTTCTCCCAGCAATCTTGATTCCAGCTTGTGCTTCTTCCAGCCCAGCATTTCTCATGATGTACTCTGCATATAAGTTAAATAAGCAGGGTGACAGTATACAGCCTTGACATATTCCTTTTCCTATTTGGAACCAGTCTGTTGTTCCATGTCCAGTTCTAACTGTTGCTTCCTGACCTGCATATAGATTTCTCTAGAGGCATGTCAGGTGGTCTGGTATTCCCATTTCTTTCAGAATTTTCCACAGTTTTCCACACAGTCAGAGGCTTTGGCATAGTCAATAAAGCAGAAATAGATGTTTTTCTGGAACTCCCTTGCTTTTTCAATGATCCAGCAGATGTTGGCAATTTGATCTCTGGTTCCCCTGCCTTTTCTAAAACCAGCTTGAACATGCAAGGGGTAAGTAATTATTATACTGGAAGCTGGAGAAGTAAACAGGGTTAACAGAATGATTCACTGTTCTGTTCTAAAGAGTGTGGTCTCTTGAGATGATAGGAAATTGCCTAGTAAGCAAAGCATCACAGTCAGATGTATGACAATGAAAGATTACCCAGGCAGGAAAATGGTATACTTCATAGGAGTTAGTAGTTTGGAAGCAGTCAGCAAAGTAAGAAGATACTTAAAGTATTACAAGGTGGTAGATATTGAGATAGATCCTAAAAAGAACAAAAGCAATGAGGAAAGATATGAAGGGGAAAATATAAAGACATATGGAATATAAATAAAATAATTTGTGATTTGGTTGAGAAGGGAGAAAAGGGTAGGGCTAATGAAGTTCTGTAGAAGAATTAGAATTACTTAGTTTAGATACCAGCACTTGGGATTTAGGAGTCAAGCATTTGGTTTTAGTTATATTATATGAAGAAGCCCTCAGAGATCACAGGTCATCCAATGTCTTCTCTCAGAATTATCTTCACCAATTTCTAAATAGTAATGTTAACCCCTACTATACTATTTCTAATTCCTGATGCTATGATGATCATTAATGATAGAAAAACAATGACGTTAGGCAAGACAAAATATAGGTAAAGCTTGTTTATACAGAAAACTAAATAAAGATGTCCAAATTGTAGAACTGTTCTAAATTTTCAAATGATCATGCTCATTTAAAAGCACTCGATGAAAAATACTGAAGAAAAAATTGCTATAATTACTAAGCTCTTGGTGATGGTGACACAAGCCAGGCTGCAAGTGACCAGTTGCTGATATTGCAAAAGTCCCTCTGTGCACATGCGCAAGGCAAATTACTGTGACTGAGGATAGTAAATTACTCTGTCAGAGCCTAGAGTGTGTTGGGAATACCATAACTTTATGGAATAAAGATTGCTTGGTATAGAGTAGGAAATGCTCAATGTGTACACGCTGGTAGACATATTTAGACATAACAAGAACAAGCAGAGACAGTAAGAAATGTCTTCAGAAGAACTGCTATATCATTTTACCTTCAGTTTTCCAGTAGTACAAAAATCCACATGCCTAATTGAAACTCAACATGGGTTTCCAGCAAATTACTTCCTACTAAATTATAATGACAAACTTTTGGCATTTTAAAAAAGTAATACATTGAAAAATCTGATTTTCAGTGTGAGAGTTATTGGGGAAATGTGTGTGCCATGTTCCAGTTCAGTTCAGTGGCACAGTTGTGTCTGACTCTTTGCAACCCCATGAACTGCAGCACACCAGGCTTCCCTGTTCATCACCAACTCCCGGAGCTTGCTCAAACTCATGTCCTTTGGGTTGGTGATGCCATCCAACCATCTCATCATCTGTCATCCCCTTCTCCTGCTGCCTTCAATCTTTCCCAGCATCAAGGTCATTTCCCATGAATCAGTTCTTCCCATCAGGTGGTCAAAGAACTGGAGCTTCAGCTTCAGTCCTTCCAATGAATATTCAGACTGATTTCCTTTAGAATGGACTGGTTTGATCTCCTTGCAGCAGTCCAAGGGACTCTCAAGAGTTTTCTCCAACACCACAGTTCAAAAGCATCAGTTCTTCAGTGCTCAGTTTTCTTTATAGTCCTACTCTCACATCCATACATCACTATTGGAAAAACCAAAATTTTGACTAGATGGACCTTTGTTGGCAAAGTAATATCTCAGTTTTTTAATGTGCTGTCTAGGTTGGTCATAACTTTTCTTCCAAGGAACAAGTGTCTTTTAATTTCATGGCTTCAGTCACCATCTGCACTGATTTGGGATCTCAAAAAAATAAAGTCTGTTACTGTTTCCACTATTTCCCCATCTATTTGCCATGAAGTGATGGGACCAGATGCCATGATCTTAGTTTTCTGAATGTTGAGCTTTAGACAACTTTTTCACTCTCCTCTTTCACTTTCATCAAGAGGCTTTTTAGTTCTTCTTCACTTTCTGCCTTAAAGGTGGTGTGTCATCTGCATATCTGAGGTCATTGATATTTCTCCCAGCAGTCTTGACTCCAGCTTGTGCTTCCTCCAGCCCAGCATTTCTCATGATGTATTCTGCATAGAGGTTAAATAAGCAGGGTGACAATATACAGCCTTGACATATTCCTTTCCTGATTTGGAACCAGTCTATTGTTCCATGTCCAGTTCTAACTGTTGCTTCTTGACCTGCAAAAGATTTCTCAGGAGGCAGGTCACATGGTCTGGTATTCCCATCTCTTGAAGAATTTTCACAGTTTGTTGTGATCCACACAGTGAAAGGCTTTGGTGTAGTCAATAAAGCAGAAGTAGATGTCTTTCTCTTGGTGACTCAGATGGTAAAGCATCTGCCTGCAATGTGGGAGACCTGGATTTGATACCTGGGTCAGGAAGATATCCTAGAGAAGGACATAGTAATCCACTCTAGGACTCTTGCCTGGAAAATTCCATGGATGGAGGAGCCTGGTGCGCTACAGTCCATGGGGTAGAAAAGAGTGGGACATGACTGAGTGACTTCACTTCACTCTTCTTTTTCAATGATCCAACGGATGTTGGTAATTTGATATCCATTTTATCTGCCTTTTCTAAAATCAGCTTGAACATCTGGAAGTTCACGATTCCTATACTACTGAAGCCTGGCTTGGAGATTTTTGAGCATTATTTTACTAGCATGTGAGATGACTGCAATTGTGCAGTAGTTTGAGCATTCTTTGGCATTGCCTTTCTTTGGGATTGGAATGAAAACTGACCTTTTCCAGTCCTGTGGCCACTGCTGAGTTTTCCAAATTTGCTGGCATATTGACTGGAGCACTTTCACAGCATCATCTTTCAGGTTTTGAAATAGCTCAACTGGAATTCCATTACCTCCACTAGCTTTGTTCATAGCAATGTTTCCTAAGGCCCCACCTGATTTCACATTCCACAATGTCTGGCTCTAGGTGAGTGATCACACCATCATGATTATCTGGGTCATGAACATCTTTTTTTGTATAGTTCTTCTGTGTATTCTTGCCACCTCTTCTTAATATCTTTTGCTTCTGTTAGGTCCATACCATTTCTGTCCTTTATTGTGCCCATCTTTGCCAAGAGAATGCACTGGTCATGGCAAACACCTCTTCCAACAACACAAGAGAAGATTCTACACATGGACATCATGAGATGGTCAATATCAAAATCAGATTGATTATATTCTTTACAGCCAAAGATGGAGAAGCTCTATACAGTCAGCAAAAACAAGACCGGGAGCTGACTGTGGCTTGGATCATGAACTCCTTATTGCCAAATTCAGACTTAAATTGAAGAAAATAGGGAAAATCACTAGACCATTCAGGTATGACCTAAATCAAATCCCTCATGATTATACAGTGGAAGTGACAAATAGATTCAAGGAATTAGATCTGATAGACAGAGTGCCTGAAGAACTATGGACGGAGGTTAGTGACATTGTATGGGAGACAGTGTAAGACCATCTGCAAGAAAAAGAAATGCAAAAAAGTAAAATGGTTGTCTGAGGAGGCTTTACAAACAGCTATGAAAAAAGAAGCAAAAGGCAAAGGAGAAAAGGAAACATATATCCTTTTGAATGCAGAGTTCCAAAGAGTAGCAAGGAGAGATAAGAAAGCTTTCTTTAGTGATCAATGCAAAGAAATAGAGGAAAATAATAGAATGGGAAAGACTAGAAACCTCTTCAGGAAAATTAGAGATACTAAGGGGACTTTTTATGCAAAGATGGGCATAATAAAGGTAAGACTCTTAGGGGAGGTGATAATTCAGTTAGATCTTAAAAGACGAGGAGAGATTGTCCGTTAGAAAGAAAAGAGGAGACAGAAAACAGGCAGACAGAAAATGACATGTAAAACCAGTAGATTCTAGCTTGAGTTGGCCACACTGAAAGCTTTATTTGGCTACCTAGGGTGAGTAGTGATTCAGAAAGGCATGGAAAAGCCAAATTATCATGTGAGGACGGACACAACATGCATAGCGGGAAAGAGACACTGCAGTTCGATTGGCACAGGTCTTGTGTGGTGAGCAGAAGAATGTGATTTGCTCCTCCTGGAAAAGAGGAGTGATTGAATGTTTCAACCTGAAACAAAGTAATGAAATCATAAAGGTCATTTTGATTCAATAAATAATGTAGAGGAACAGGTATTGGTGAAATGGGGTCTCATGAGAAGGCTATTAATATAATTAAAGAGAGAGGTATACCTTTGTGTACTTTATGACTCTGTATATTGTGTCTTTGTGCTGTGAGGAAGATATCATCTACCATTTTCACAAAAGAAAAGACCAATGGAAAATTGATCTAAATCATTAGTGGTCAGTGAGAAATTAGAGGCCACTATAAAATCTGCCCCTAAACCCTGCCATTTCTTTCCAACGTCTATGGTTTCCTTTTTCTTCTTAGCAGAAAGCAAAAACATAAGAGATAAATAATACTTATTTGCCAATTATTCCTCAAAAAGCTGACAATTATTAATTGGAAATATTTATTCTACTTTCTCATGCATCTTATGCTTTCAATAATTTAAAAAATCAGCAAGTATTTGCAACCTTATATTGCAGATTAAAATATGCAAGTGTATGTAACAATAAGATTAATTTTAATCTCCACTTTGTTAGTTTATAAACAGTATTCCAAACTGAGATGTTCATAGGGCAGCAAGGCAAAAGTTATTTTCTTCATAAATAAAACTTCTAAGGAAATCATAAAAGTGCCTCTCAAAAATCAGGGAGTCCAAACTCAACACTATGCTGTTGTGGGAGACAGAACCTAATAGTAGAAACTTTAGAAACACTACTGAAATTCCAGAAATAAGTAAGTGATTCTAGGACAAACTGGATTTTTTGAGGCAGATCTACAGAGCCATTAAAATTGTTTTAAGGCACCTTAATTCTCTGACTCCAGTAAAAGATGTAAATAAGTTTGAATACCAGTTCCGCTCTTACCAAAGGGGCTTTGACGAAACTATTTAGCATCACTTCCCTCTGTTAGGCCTTCCAGGTGGCTCAGCAGGTAAAGAATCTGCCTGCAATGTGGGAGACCCAGGTTCAATCCCTGGGCCAGGAAGATCCCCTGGAGAAGGGAATGGCAATCCACTCTAGTATTCGTGCCTAGAGAATTCCATGGACAGAGGAGCATAGTTGGCTACAGTCCATGGGGTCCAAAAGAGTTGGACACCACGTTCACTTTCACTTTTTCTTTCCCTCTTTTATGAATCAATGGCAGCACTTAACTTCATCAAAAGACTGTTTTGAGGGGCAAATAATTTTTACCAATTGGACCAGTGTCCAGCCAAAAATATGTGCTCAATAAATGTAGCTGTTATTATAATCATGAGGCTTCCCAGGTGGCACAATGGTGAAAAAAAATCCACCTGCCAATGCAGAAGATACAGGAGAGATGGGTTCAATCCCTGGGTCAGGAAGATCCCCTGGTGTAGGAAATGGCAACCCATTCCAGTACTTTCGCCTGGAAGATTCCATGGACAGAGGAGCTTGGTGGGCTACAGTCCATGGGTCACAAAGAGTTGGACATGACTGAGAGACTGAGCACACACACACACAAGCATTTAGAAATCACAGAATCGGAGCTGAAAGAAAATTCAGCAATTACCTAACACAACCACCTGATTTTTCAATTGAAAATACTGAGATCTAGACAGGAAGTATTTGTCCAAGGTCATATAGCCAATCCATCACAGAGTCAGGACTCTAATCCATATAATTTAGATTCTGGTCTGGTGTTCTTTCCACTAAAACACACCAACTTCAGTGCTGCAAGATATTCTGACACATTGTGAGTGGCTTTACTGCAGATGTGTGATGCTTCTGTTTGGCATAAGTGTATGCAGCTGAAACTCAAGCAATTTGTATGTGCCCAGGGAAAGAGCAGAATAAATAAGAGTGAGCCTCCTGTTGGGGCACAGATAAAAATCAAGCATAATTATAATTTGTACTGCTCTCTTTCACCTTTGGATTCTTTGGGATTTACAGATCTTTCTGATATAGAAAGCTGAATTCTTTGAAAGACAGGTAGTGTAAGACACATGCCCTGAACTCCAGAGTGAATAGCAGCTGAAACAGCTGCTTAAGCCCCAGCCCCATCGCCAAGCACCACCCCCGCTTCTCCAAGCTGACAGATAGCTGCTGGCAGCATCTGATCTGTCAGCATCTTCACTCCTCTGGAATGAACAAATAGTCTGGGCCCTGATCTGAGACGAGGAAAAGCAACAGCATCATCATTAGGAACTCTGCCACTGACGTCCATGCAATAGTAGTTCATGACAATGAAAAAGAGGCACGTAGTTGATAGAAAAGTCCATATTTACATTAAATTACTGTGTGAATAATTGTCTGGCTCATCTTCAGGAGAGGAGAAAATCTCCCAACAGGACTTTGTTCCAACAGTATCAATTTCAACTTTAATCATTTTCAATAAAGGCTCGTGTGTGTGTGTGTGTGTGTGTGTGTATGTGTGTGTGTGTGTGCTTAGTTACTCAGTCGTGTCCGAGTTACTCTTTGTGGCCCCATGGACTGCAGCCCACCAGGATTCCTTTTTCATGAGATTTTCCAGGCAAGGATACTGGAGTGAGTTTCTATTTCCTACTCCAGGGGATCTTCCTGACTCAAGGATCGAACCCACATCTCTTGAATCTTCTGCACTGGCAAGCAGATTCTTAACACTAGCACCATGTGGGAAGCCCTAGAGAAAGGCTTGGCTCTGTTTTAACACTGGAAACACAAGTTTAAAAAAAGTAATAATATTACTTTATATGGAAGAGGTATCACCACAATTCAATGGATGTTTATTTTCTGCTTGCATGTTCAGTCATGTCCAACTCTTTGTGACTGTATGGATTGTAGCCCACCAGGCTCCTCTGTCCATGGAATTCTCCAGGCAAGAAGCTGGAGTGGGTAGCCGTTCCCTTCTCTAAGCGATTTTCCAACCCAGGGATAGAGCCTGAGTCTCCAGCATTGCAGACAGATTCTTTACCAGCTGAGCCATCAGGGAAGCCCATGATTACCTACCAGTCCCTAATAGGTAGGGTTCCCATTGGCCTAGAAATAGTCTTTAAACACATATTTTATGAGGTCAGGCAGTTTTACAAAACAGTTAAGAACTATTTTGCCTCTTAAAACACTGAGAAAACAACAGCTGTATTCAAGAATTAAGAGAGAAGAAGAAATAGCATAATAACATTTTAAAGCTTCCCAAATACTTCTGTATACTATATTTTATATAATCTTCACAAATCCAAAAATGTACATATTTTCTCTCATTTTTTTACTGAAATTCTGTAATGCAGTGAGTTAATGGAACTTGCCCTAAACAAGTAGCTTTAACCAGAACCCAAAACCAAGCCTTTGGATTTCATGTCTGAATATCCATCACTAGTTTATGTTTGCCTTCTGAGGAGGATATAGTGACCCCAATTTAACCCATATTTTAATGAAGAAATGATAATGTTAAAGCTCATTACTTATTTAAAGTATATTAATATAAGTACAAACTAAATACAAATTGATTGTCAATATAAACTTGCATTAAAAGAATAAAAATAGTTCTGGAATGAAAAAGAGAAAATATGAATGAAAAATAAGTCTTGGAATGGAGAGATGGAAAAGTATGGGGCAAGGAATCATATAGGAGTTAAACTCTTTCTGCAATTTTTGAAGAATATAAATATCACTATATATAAAATAAGCAATGATGACCTACTGTATAGCATAAGGAACTACATTCAATATCTTGTAATAACCTATAACAGAAAAGAATTTGAAAAACAATATATGTATATATATATGAATCTTTTTGCTGTACACTTAAAACTAACACAACATTGTAAATTAACTACATTTCAATAATGGAAAAAAAGTTGAAAAGGAATATATATACCAAACAAAAAAAAAGACCAAGAACTGGACAAATAGTCTCTTCCTTTTGAGAAGGTGCCCCCTTCCTAATACCAGGAAGGGGTGAATGAATCTTAGCAACAGAGATAACAGAGGAGTCTACATAAACAGGACTTTAGTAGACAACCATTTTCTTTTATTCAGTTCAGTTCAGTTCAGTCACTCAGTCGTGTCCAACTTTTTGTGACCCAGTGAATTGCAGCACGTCAGGCCTCCCTGTCCATCACCAACTCCCAGAGTTCGCTCAAACTCACATCCATCGAGTCGGTGATGCCA
>NW_011495080.1:1016865-1032330 GCF_000754665.1 Bison bison bison
CTTCACAGTCCAGCTCTCACATCCATACATGACCACTGGAAAAACCATAGCCTTGACTAGACGGACCTTTGTTGGCAAAGTAATATCTCTGCTTATGAATATGCTTTCTAGGTTGGTCATAACTTTCCTTCCAAGGAGTAAGCGTCTTTTAATTTCATGGCTGCAGTCACCATCTGCAGTGATTTTGGAGCCCCCAAAAATAAAGTCTGACACTGTTTCCACTGTTTCCCCATCTATTTGCCATGAAGTGATGGGACCAGATGCTATGATCTTAGTTTTCTGAATGTTGAGTTTAAGCCAACTTTTTTACTCTCCTCTTTCACTTTCATCAAGAGGCTTTTTAGTTCCTCTTCACTTTCTGCCATAAGGGTGGTGTCATCTGCATATCTGAGGTTATTGATATTTCTCCCCGCATTCTTGATTCCAGCTTGTGCTTCTTCCAGCCCAGCGTTTCTCATGATGTACTCTGCATATAAGTTAAATAAGCAGGGTGACAATATACAGCCTTGACGTACTCCTTTTCCTATTTGGAACCAGTCTGTTCCATGTCCAGTTCTAACTGTTGCTTCCTGACCTGCATACAGGTTTCTCAAGAGGCAGGTCAGGTAGTCTGGTATTCCTGTCTCTTGAAGAATTTTCCACAGTTTATTGTGATCCACACTGTCAAAGACTTTGGCATAGTCAATAAATCAGAAATAGATGTTTTTCTGGAACTCTCTTGCTTTTTCCATGATCCAGCAGATGTTGGCAATTTGATCTCTGGTTCCTCTGCCTTTTCTAAAACCAGCTTGAACATCTGGAAGTTCGCGGTTCATGTATTGCTGAAGCCTGGCTTGGAGAATTTTGAGCATTACTTTACTAGTGTGTGAGATGAGTGCAATTGTGTGGTAGTTTGAGCATTCTTTGGCATTGCCTTTCTTTGGGATTGGAATGAAAATGGACCTTTTCCAGTCCTGTGGCCACTGCTGAGTTTTCCAAATTTGCTGGCATATTGAGTGCAGCACTTTCACAGCATCATCTTTCAGGATTTGAAATAGCTCAACTGGAATGTCATCACCTCCACTAGCTTTGTTCATAGTGATGCTTTCTAAGGCCCACTTGACTTCACATTCCAGGATGTCTGGCTCTAGATGAGTGATCACACCATCGTGATTATCTTGGTTGTGAAGATATTTTTTGTACAGTTCTTCTGTGTATTCTTGCCACCTCTTCTTAATATCTTCTGCTTCTGTTAGGTCCATACCATTTCTGTCCTTTATCGAGCCCATCTTTGCATGAAATCTTCCCTTGGTATCTCTAATTTTCTTTTATTAATGTCTTTGCATTGTGTTACCTTCCTACAATTTACAGTTATTAAAAGCCTAAGCCCCTTTTCCTTTGTCTTGTCACCTCTCCACAAGTTTATTATTCTTTTTTAAAATGGTATATAAGGCACTGGGTCTAACCACTTCTTTGAATTTTCACTACCTTTTTTATGAAGACTCCATATGCATAGTAATAAACTGTTCTATTAATCTGTGTTTGTCAGTGTAATTTGGAGACCCAAGATACAGAACTTAAGAGGATAGAGAAAAACTTTATTCTCCACTACACCCTCATAAACTTTTCATGAAATATAACTTGCCATGCTCTTGAAATGCCATTCAAGTTATAACTGTAAATTTATTTTTTATTTTTCCAGAATGAAAAAGTATACTATAGGAAAAAGACAGTTTTTTCCTGAATACTATAGGGACCTCAGAGTTGACTGACCCTCACAAATGAAACAATAACGCTTCTGCGGTTTGATGGGCCTGACCAAATATCCTGTGGCACAGGAGGCGGAGAAGAATCTAATGTCCCCAGCTTCAACTCTCTGACTGTGTCTCCAGAATTACAGGGACCTGCTCTCATCAATAAAGAAAGTAGGTTTTACCTTGAAAATATCAGCTTCACAGCAATGTAGTGCTAGAGGTGCCAGTGTTTTGCCTGGTCATTTTCTGAACCTAATAGCACTTAGAAGATGACCGTTTAACTCTTTTGATATTTATTCAAGCAGTAAATTGAGAGGTGAATACACTGATTTCCTGAAAACTTTAAATTAACCTCCTAGTGGCTCTCTAACCAAATGAAATAGAATCAACAATAGCCAGAAGACTGAGTCATCCTGCAGAGAAAGCTTTCAAATGTAGTGCATTCGCCTTATTTTCTACTTTAAGAGCTGTGTAGTCTGGAGGAAAAAATAAAGATGAATGTAAGGGGAAAAGCTGTTCTTTTATGATGCTTTGTTCACAACTTATTTGTAAGAGGAAGATATCCAAATTAGTTACATATATACATATACGTATAATCATATGCATATATCTAATGCCTGTACTTGGGCATTAGTATAGGCAATTCAATGTATCTTGCTTTTATGTGCATTTCTGTTCTCAAATGTAATGGCTTAGCTAGATGCCTTCTGTTTTTACTCATGGTTTCAGACCATGGAAGTGATCGTTGGGTTGATCTCTTCTCAGTTCAGTTCAGTCCAGTCCAGTTGCTCAGTCGTATCCGACTCTTTATGACCCCATGGACTGCAACACGCCAGGCATCCCTGTCCATCACTAACTCCCGGAGTTCACCCAAAATCATGTCCATTGAGTCGGTGATGCCATCCAACCATCTCATCCTTTGTCATCTCCTTCTCCTCCTGCCCTCAATCTTTCCCAGTATCAGGGTCTTTTCAAATGTGTCAGCTCGTCAATCAGGTGGCCAAAGTATTGGGGTTTCAGCTTCAACATCAGTCCTTCCATTGAACACCCAGGACTTATCTCCTTTAGGATGGACTGGTTGGATCTCCTTGCAGTCCAAGGGACTTTCAAGAGTCTTCTCTAACACCACAGTTCAAAAGCATCCATTCTTCGGCACTCAGCTTTCTTTATCGTCCAACTCTCACACCCATACATGACTACTGGAAAAACCATAGCATTGACTAGACAGACCTTTGTTGGCAAAGTAATGTCTCTGCTTTTGAATATGCTGTCTAGGTTGGTCATAAGTTTCCTTTTAATTTCATGGCTGTAGTCACCATCTGCAATGATTTGGGAGCCCCCCAAAATAAAGTCAGCCACTTTTCCCACTGTTTCCCCATCTATTTCCAATGAAGTGATGGGACCGGATGCCATGATCTTCGTTTTCTGAATGTTGAGCTTTAGCCAACTTTTTCATTCTCTTCTTTCACTTTCATCAAGAGGCTCTTTAGTTCCTCTTCACTTTCTGCCATAAGGGTGGTGTCATCTGCATATCTGAGGTTATTGATATTTCTCCAGGCAATCTTGATTCTAGTTTGTGCCTTATCCGGCCCAGTGTTTCTCATGATGTACTCTGCATATAAGTTAAATAAGCAGGGTGACAATATACAGCCTTGACGGCCTCCTTTCCCTATTTGGAACGAGTCTGTTGTTCCATGTTTAGTTCTAACTGTTGCTTCCTGACCTGCATACAGATTTCTCAAGAGGGTTAGTATTTCTCTTGAAGAGTTTTCCACAGTTTATTGTGATCCACACAGTCAAAGGCTTTGGCGTAGTCAATAAAACAGAAATAGATGTTTTTCTGGAACTCTCTTGCTTTTTTTGATAATCCAGCAGATGTCTTCTAAGGGCATGCAAATTTTATGAAATCCAAACATATTTGAGAAATGTAAACACATTTGTATTGACTAAGAACTATAACCAAGGATTGAGCTCTAAATTGAATTTTTTAATGTTTTATAGTATCAAAATCTGTTCATATGCAATATTTCATCTACCTTTCACAATCCTGTAAGGTAGATATTGCTAAAATTCTTATTTAATAAATGGAGAACCTGCAATATAGAGTTATTCTGTCACATTTTTACAAAGGGTATATAGTTGGTTATATACCATAGATTCACTCACTGTGAGGGCTGTAAATAGTTATCTTGTGCCATAAGGTGCTGGATGGTAGAGGAGAAAGAAAACTAATGCAAAATGCCAGTATTGAGGAGAGACACAATAGTGAGGAGATAGACAGCAAATAATTAAAATACAGTATTGTTATTTGCAAGAAAGTAAATCCAGAATGCTATGAAAATGTATAAAAACAAAACAAGGCAGCTCATTCAGTTTAGTTGTTTGCATGTGTATTAGGAGAGGCTGCTAGAAGGTAGATAATTACAATTTTAAGGACTGATGAAGTTAGATACTATAGGTTGAGCACTGCAGAGGGCAATAAAAGTAGCAACATCAGAACAGAATAAGGAACAGACTTCTGCACAATCATGGAACCACGGAATCCACAAGCCGTCCGTACAGGACGGCTGGAGCACAGGATACAAGGGTGAAGTGACAACTCACGAGACTGCAGATGTGAGACCAAGATGACAAAAAATGTTCATGGTAAGAGACTGGAAGGCAGTTTGAAGCAATGGGAAGTCATGAAGATATTTTAGTAGGTACCTAAGGTTCTTAGATTTTTAAATATATATATTTAAAATACATATATATATATATATAAAGAGTTTAAGGAGAGTTAAGACTAGAGACTGAAGCAGGCCAGGGTCTCCACTGAAGGCAGTGCAGATGCTGAGAAGAAAAAGGGCACAAAGGCTATGAAGGCAAATTCAGGACACAGGACAATACCAAGTTTTCAGACTTGAACCACTAGGTGGATACTAAAGATATAAAATGTTGGTAGAGTTCAATTTTGAATGTTTTGAATGCTCAAAGGGACATTCAATAGAGTTGGATATAGAAACCTAGAGACCAGAAGCCTGTACTAAAATTATATTTTACCTCTGTCAATGTTTGCGTAAGGAAAGAGATTAAGTTAATCAGGCAGAGTATTAAAAGTAAAAACAAGAAATATCTGAAGAGAAATCTCTGGAAAAGAAAAATATGAAAAGAAAGTTGAGAGAGAAAGAAAGAGCAAGACTGATTTTTGTGGAAAAAACTGGAAAACCAACAAAAAACCCAGATAGTTTTGAGCAGGTTGGAAAGGTCAAAGGGACCAGGTCCTGCAGCGGTTCAGTTGCTCTTGATAAAAGTTACAATGGTGAGCTTGCGAAAGCACTTTTAGTAAGATGGCACAGATAGAAGTGTGTATCAAGATTGATTTGGGTGAGCCACAGGTGACAAAAAGAAGACCAATAGCACAGACCACTTCCTAGAAACTTGGATGGAAAAGAAGGGATGAAATTGGCCAGTACACAATGAACCTACAGGGCTAAGCCATGAGCTCAAGTATTCTAACTCCAAATTTCTGTGTTCCACTACTGTTCTGTATTGTTTTTTTTTAAGCATGATTTTTTTAAATAACCTATTTGTATTGTTTCCGTCTGAGAAGATTAGTTTAGCTGGTGAGAACATGGTGCTAACAAGGCAAGAAGTTCTCCCTGGACCCTAGGTCACTCTTGTCCCTAGTTGATAGCCTTGTAAATGTATATTTTCTGACAGAGAAAATGCGGAGCAGAAGGAGGCTCAGAAACTTCATACCATCCTGTACAAACTATAGGTCACAGATCAGTAGTATCCACTGTACATAAAAGGACAGGTTCTGTCCCAGGAAGGTTTTGCTTTGAATAGACACTCACTTTCATATGGAGTTTTCAGGGAGCTCTTTCAATTTATGGACTTAGGTTCAGAGACGACCCACTGAGAGATGAATATGTGGTCAAGAAGTCATGAAGTTTCCATCAAGGAGACTATCATTTTAGGATCAGTTCAGTCAATCAGTTTAGTCACTCAGTCATGTCTGACTTTTTGTGACCCCATGGACTGCAGCATGCCAGGCTTCCCTGTCCATCACCAACTCCTGGAGCTCACTCAAATTCATGTCCATCGAGTCGGTGATGCCATCCAACCATCTCATCCTCTGTTGTCCCCTTCACCTCCTGCTTCAATCTTTCCCAGCATCAGGGTCGTTTCCAGTGAGTCAGTTCTTTGCATTCAAGTATGAGATTTTAGGATAGGTTGTCATTCAGAGTCCAGAGGTTAGGTACTAGTCAGCAATGGGAGGAAATCTTTCAATTCAAAAAATAAGGACCAGTGAATATTGGCTGTCTCATAGGCAAGAGCACCAACCATCTTTAAGACTACCCACAGACAATAATTATAACATTGACTCTGAAAAGGATAGTGGAGGCAAAGGACATGACTTGGCTTGTGTTACTGATACCTCGAATTTTCCAAGATTTCTTGTTTTAAGGATCCCATTTGATCTTAGCTAGCTATATGGTGCGGAGAAGGCAATTGCACCCCACTCCAGTACTCTTGCCTGGAAAATCCTATGGATGGAGGAGCCTGGAAGGCTGCAGTCCGTGGGGTCACTGAGCATCGGACATGACCGAGTGACTTCACTTTCACCTTTCACTTTCATGCATTGGAGAAGGAAATGGCAACCCACTCCAGTGTTCTTGCCTGGAGAATCCCAGGGACGGGGGAGCCTGGTGGGCTGCCATCTATGGCGTCGCACAGAGTCGGAAACGACTGAAGTGACTTAGCAGCAGCAGCAGCAGCAGCAGCAGCTATATGGTGACTTGGCTATAGTAAAACTCCCAGGAAGGCCAATCAGATGGTAAGTCACTTTTGTTTTATGTGGTGGCTGCATGGCCAGTAGTTTGCTCTTAATAAGCTGGGGAATATCATTTCGGGCTGATGACCTGAGAGTCTCAAGAAGACCTTGGATTTTTGTCGTTATGAAAGGTCCATCCATTTTTAGTTGGCTATGCCTGAATGGCATGCAAATGCAAGCAGTTTCGTTGGTGGGGCCAATCTAAAAATATTATGAATATTCTTCTGAAATTTGCTTAAAATATTGTCAGGGGAAAAAAACATGACAGTATAAATGAAATAAGAACATCACAGTGTTGGTAAATGTTGATATTAAGAATGTGTATATTGATATTATAAGATATACATATGGTGGTTTAATATACTATCTTTCTTTTTGTGTTTATTTAAAAACTTCAAATGAAGAATTAATGTTTAAAAGGTAATACGATGGCATGCTGGATTTTTAACAAATAATTCACATTGTATTATGGTTTTCCCAACCCACTCACGATACAACACTAGCTGCGGGGTTTTGGACAGTCTGTATGTTCACTGCACCTTGCTAAAAGAAGGCAAACTTAGATTACCCTTCTCTGTGGAGGAGCATGGAAGAAAGCTGATCCAAGAATGCACACAAAGTTCCAGTAACAGATGTGACTTGTTAAGTTACCTTTATGATATAGGTCACCGTTGGAGCAACAGTAGACACTTCTCTGTATAGACCCGACAAACCACAGTGAAGTACTAAGTTCTAGTGACTCTTTTTGGTGAAGTAGTCAAACCAGGTTGCTGAACTGTGAAACACTGTTCTATAATATCCCTGCCTGCATTGTCTTTTATATAGAGACTGATTGATTTCTCTACTCCTGGAAAATGGTATTGTTTCAACTGCATGACTGTGGCAAGTTTTAGAATTACAGTCATTTCTCAGCAATGCCCCTGGCCAAATGTAATAAGGTCCATCAGCAGGGGTCAAGTGATCTCATCCAACCAACCTGTCCTCTCACTAGTGCTGGATTTAAGGAACTCAAAGTCTAAATCAATTACACAGTCTAACAAAAGAACAGCAAGGCAGTCCAAATAAAATAACTGACTATAGCTTTATAACCTCCAGCAGAGAAGGCCTTAAAAAAGGCCTCTCCCCAGGATGGGAAATCAGAAATGGAGCCTGAGATGAACAGTGGGAAATGCAGCCTGGGGTGAGAACCTGGTCCTAGCTCTACACTGATTTCTTACTGATCTTCTCCATATATTTCTCTTAAGTCTGTTCTGGGCACCTATATTCCCATCACCCCACCCCCCCCAGACTTACAGGAGTAGCTGCCACAGAATAAGTTTCTTTGGCTGTATGTGTTGACTCTGTGTGCAAGCTCCTCTGCTGGATCTCCCCAGGCTCTGCTGAGGCTGTCTACTAGCGGCCTTCTTATAGCTGTCTGCTTGCCCATTTTTACATCTTTTTTTAAAACTCTTTTTTAAAATACCCAAATGATCCTTTTACTCTTGAGACTTCATGGTGTAGGGAAGCTACAGATATGACAGCTCATGAATAAGACAAAGACCCAGGTAGAATGCATTTCAATCTGACCAAGGACTTGGTCACTCCGAGACTGTTGTGTTTGATAGCCAATGTGGTCACCTGGTCACCAGCCATCTTGGTGATCTATTATTATCACCAGAAGGATGTTCTACAACTAGGATGGCCTGTGTGCGTGCTCAGCCATGTCCCACTCTTTGCAACCCCATGGACTGTAGCCCTGGCAGGTTCTTCTGTCCATGAGATTGTCAAGACAAGAATAGTGGAGTGGGTTGCCATTTCCTCCTCCAGAGGATCTTCCTAACCCGGGTATCAAACCCACATCTCCGGCATCTCCTACATTTCTAGGCAGATTCTTTACCATTGCACCACCTAAAGGGTGACCTTTTAGGATGGGCTGCAGAAACTCCTTCATCTGTTCCTTATAACCATATGGCTATAAAATGTGGTATGCCCATTGTGGTCAGCAATGGTTTTACCAGGGGCACAGGAACACAATACAGTACACTTAGGGAAATTTACAGGCAGATAAAGTAGTTGGATGTATGTTATCCTCCAAGCCTTCATCATCCCACAGGAAGGAGTAGTTTAGCCACTTACCTGGAGTGTGCTCTGGGAGGAGGAACCTGCTTTTACCACTCTACATATTTATAAGATAGATGGGAGGGGTAATGCAGTTCCTAGTTGACTATACAACAGTGGGAGCTTCCTGGATAGGAATAAGGCCTTTTCATGCCTGAGTTTATCTAGGTGAGTCTGCATACTAATGCTCTTGGTATCAGCTAAGGATCTTGGGTTCCCATAAACTAATTCAATCCTTCTGAAAGAACTCATTGTTAAACTTCTAGAAAGAAAAAGGCAGAAAACACAATAGAACCATATGAGACAAAATATTTGTCTAGACTCACTTATAATATGTTTTTGCCATCTGTTTTTCTACCTGATGTTTCATTCAACCAATGTTTCTTACATAACTGTCTTCATATCCCTTATATAACCACCATTTGGGGTGGGGACTTAATAAAAATTCCGGTGTCTGAACCCTATCTCAATTCTACTAAATCTGACTATAGAAAGATAGAACCTAGAAATCTTCTATTTTAACAAGTTTCTAAAATGAGGCTTAGGGACAATGAAGTTTAAGAACTACTATTCCAGATCAGTTTTTCTTGAATCTTATCAACTGAGACTTTTGTTCAAAAGACAATTCTCATGTGTCATTGGATAACTACTGAATCAGATCCTCCAAGGGAGTTTCCAATAATCAAGGACTAGATCTAATTCATCTTCACATTAATTTTAGCCCAGTGCTCATCATACAGGAAGTATATTTTTTTTAATTAACTGAGTTGTGTCTAGAAACATAACTATGAAGGTATTTTAAGATCTTATTTAAGGGACAGTGAAAAAAAATAGAGCCAAAGTATAATTTGTTTTCAAGTAATGGAAAATTATTTTCCTAGGAGAAGTAGGCTGAAAGAAAGTAGAATCAAAATAGTACTGATCTTAGGATTTTAAAAAAGAGAGAGAATTTCAGAAAAAGATATTAACACCATCATATACTGTGGTGAGATTGGGTTAAGACACTGGCAGAGAGTATGTCTCTCCATCTGTGAACATGAAGTATCCTGACGACTGAGAGTCAGTGTTAATCACCAGCTGAGGGTGGGGTCAAAGCATTCTTGATAGAGAAATGAGTAAATGTTGAGTGTGGGAAGGAACTGGTGCAATTTATTCTGTGGTGACAAGAGGAAGGAGGAAGGAGGAAGATAAGAGACACAATAACTTCAACAGTAACAAATTGAAGAAAATGATTTATTTATGATAACATGAGTATATCTGTGGATCAAGGGAGAAAAGTCAATACAGAGAGAAAATCAGGAGACATAAATTAAATGTAGTTGGGAGAATGGATTAGATTTAGGAAACTGAAAAGTTTTAAGACTAGAAAAATGTCTGTTTATTATTACAAGATTTTTACCATAACCCTCCATGTGGAACGCTAGGCATGGTCTTGTGAACCTCATTAGGCTAAGGCTACTTTTAAATAACTGAAGTGGACCTTCATGACCTTTATCTCTACAGGTCAGTACTCTCAGGTATCATCCATCATCCTACCAGTATATAATATTAGGAAAGACAAATCTAATTTTCTCCCTATATTCTATTCCTTGCTTATGCCAACCACCTCTAGGCCTTCACAGGATAGTAGTCAGGATAAAAGAAATAAAACCTTTCAAGTATGAGATTGTACCAGGATCTTTTTTTTGGTCATAATTTTTACATATAGCAGTTAGCCAAGATTTTCCAGAAGAAAAGGCATTTAAATTTGAAACCTGAATTATTAGTAGACAGTCAATGAATGGAAGTAACTGGAATGGTGCATGCAATTGCCCAGAGGGAGAGTAGTGCTCTTAAATAACTAAATGCTTAGTGCAGTCGTAGCAAATTATAATACTGAGTTGCGCATGATAAGGCAAAGGAGAAGAGGGAGAACATTAAAAACTCCTATCTGAGATAGCATTGGAGGATTTTAAGATTCTGAAGGATTTGATTTGCATTTTCAGAAAAACATCAAGCGGGGTTGTAATATAAAACACTGATGGAAGACTGTAGAACTCAGGGAGTCTTATAGAATTCTACCAGTATAATTCAAATGAGGTGACATGACGGAGTGAATTCCTTTAGTGGAAGCAAGGATAAAGACCAATACAATATTGTAAAGTAATTAACCTCCAATTAAAATAAATAAATTTATATTAAAAATAAATAAAAAGTAAAAAAAAGAAAAGAAATATTAATAAGTTTGAGAGAGATTGGAGAAGGAAGCATTATCCTTCTATTTAAGAATGAATCTATTTTTCCTATAGGAAGGAAGAAACTTTGCACCCACATTTACAGTATCTCCTGTTACAGCTTTCTAACTTCTCACTAAGAAAGCAGAGATGGCTAACATTATCTGTCAAAATCCAGGAACACTAGACGTGCATGTGACGCACTCAGTCGCTCAGTGCTGTCCAACTCTCTGAGATCCTTTGGAGTACAGCTAGCCCAGCTCTTCTGTCCATGGGATTTTTCAGGCAAGAATACTGGAGTAGGTTCCCATTTCCTCCTCCAAGGACTATTCCTGACCCAGAATCAAACTGGAACCCACAACTCCTGTGTCCCCTGCATTACAGGCAAATTCTCAACTGTGACCCACTCCAGTATATTTGGGCTTCCCTTGTGGCTCAGCTGGTAAAGAATCTGCCTGCAATACAGGAGACTGGGTTTGATCCCTGGGTTGGGAAGATTCCCCTGGAGAAGGGAAAGGCCACCCACTTCAGTATTCTGGCCTGGAGAATTCCATGGACTGTATAGTCCATGGGGTCACAAAGAGTCGGACACAACTGAGCAACTTTCACTTTCACTTTTCTTCTTTAGTGCGAAGTCATCAGTGAAGCCCAAACTACATTTATTTAGTGTTTAAAGTTCTTATGTCTTAATGAACAAGAGCCATGATGCACTTTCATCTTTTACGTTCTGCCTTAATAAGTCTGGTCTCTAGGGGCAAGCCAGCAAATCTTTTCCAAGTAATAGAATTTAGGGCTCCTTTTGAGGTCCAGCCATTATTCCACTTCTTCACCAACATGCCTGAATATATTGGCCCCAACAATGAGATGTGGGAGAAGGTAAAAGTTATCAATTAACAGCAAACACTGATGAAATTTTTACAGAAGAGTCCTGTTTTATGGTTTGGATGAATATTCCTCAGGACTCAGGTATGGCCCTGTCATTTTTTGGTCAGGTGGCTGATGGTTACATAGTTTCCTCTACAGTCACTAACATTTTATACTAAACGGTCAAAGAAACAAAGAGACTTCACTTAGGCTACTATTCTTCAATCTATTTTCATCTCAGAGGTTCTCCATGGAGCATGGCAGGAAGACACATATTAGGCATTTGCTCAACTGTCAGTTAAATGATAAATATCAGTCAGGATGAACTGGCTTATACTGTCAAAAATAAACAATCTCCAAGTGTTGGTAGCTTAACACACCAAAGTATATATATATATATATAGTACTCCTGTCTATGCCCAATGTGGGCTGACAGGGAGTCTGCTCATCACAGTTGCTCAGGGAGCTGGGATATTAAAGCTTTATGTCAGCCTATGCTTTCCAGATCATAATAGAAGTGAAACGGAATATGGCAAATCCCTCACTGGATTTTAAAGGCTCCAGTGGGAGGAGATACCTGTCACTTCCCCCAAATTTCATTGTTCAAAGAAAGACTTAATTTCAAAATGTGGTGTGGAAGTGCAGTTCAGCCTTGAGCCTGGAAGCTGGAAAGCTGTCAATGCTTGGTGAACATCCCTAATAACTGCCATGTAATATCCTGCGTCCCATTTGGTTGTTGCATCCTTTGTCTATACTCACACGTTTGAGAAACTTGGAGTATCTAAAAACAGAAAAGTAGGTTTTATGAACAAAATCCCACCTTGGACCCCTTTTAATACTTCAGAGTTATAATCAAGTGTAGTTGATAACTTATTATGAGGTAAAGGTGTGGAGAAGGAAATTCCACTCCAGTATTCTTGCCTGGGAAAATCTCATGGACAAAAGAGTCTGCGGGGCTACAGTCCATGGAGTCACAAGAGTCGGACATAACTTAGAGACTAAACCACCACCATAGAAGGTATGGAAAAGGAGTAACTCAAGAAAATTCTTGGGTTTCAGTCTTGAAGAATCTAGTGGGTGATGATGCCAGGTTAAGCATAGAATCAAGGGACATGGTGACCCATGACCCCAGGAGACCTCTTCAAATTCTGTGCCTCATGTTATAATACACTGCCACAACATCACAAATCGCAACATGGGAGAAATATTTATGACTTTTAGAATTGTGATAGTTATTATACTTGATAATACATAAAATTAGCTAAAAAAACATTTTGAAACATTTCATAGTATATTTTTGAAGTGAAGTGAAGTGAAAGTTGCTTAGTCGTGTCTGACTCTTTGCAACCCCATGGACTGTAGGCTCCTCTGTCCATGGGATTTTCCAGGCAAGACTACTGGAGTGAGATGCCATTCCCTTCTCCAAGGGATCTTCCTGACCCAGGGATGAACTGCAGTCTCCAGCATTGCTGGCAGATTCTTTACCCTCTTAGCTACCAGGGAAGCCCATAAGCATAGTTTTCACAGGTGTAAAATTTTTTAAAGTAATTAACAAGTGCCATTTCATGGAACGATTAAATAAATACCATGTAAAATTATATTATTCCCCATATCCCCACCCAAAATCAACCTGTCTCAGGACTGCCCAAACCATTTGAGTCACATTATGCACAGCACCATGCCTTTAGGATCATTCATAGAGTCAGAAAACATGAAAGGCAGAGAAGGTTTCAGGAAAGAAACAAATTCAGTTTTTGCAAAGTTGAAGGCTTGCTGCCTATGAATCATGCAAGTAGAAATGTTAACAATGGAAGTTAATATTCTTATTTCTTCCCCCTCAGCCCGACTTTGAGTGTTACCGTTTCTTCTGGGGCCTCATAATAGATTCAAGTCTTCCTCTTAAAGGAAGACTCTTGGTTTCATATTCCAACTCATAAAACTTATAATTCTTTCTGTTTCTTTTGCATAAATGACAGGTGGGAAGCTGAAATGTTATCACAATTTGAGGTGGTAGTGGAGTCTTCAGTGAAATCAGATAACAAGAGAAAGTGTCATCTAAGTGCCCAATTAAGAAATTTTTCAGGATTAGTTTTTTATTCGTAGAATTTTTTTAAATATTTAAGCATTATTGAGAACAAGCAAGAACATAATTATTACAAATTTGGCTTGTTTCATAAAACTGCTATTTAAGAACCAGTAATGTACTGATGGGGCTTCCCAGGAGTTGCAATGGTAAAGAATCTGCTGCCAAAGCAGAAGACACAAGACGTGTGGGTTTGATCCCTAGGTCAGGAAGATCCCCTGCAGTAGGAAATGGCAACCCACTCCAGGATTCTTGCCTGGAAAATTCCATGGACAGAGGAGCCTGGTGGACTACAGTCCATGGAGTTGCAAAGAGTTGGACATGACTGAGCAACTGAGCTCAATATATTGACACAATATACATATTCATGTTCCTTCAATATGTGTCTCAATATGTTCTTCTTTGAAACAATTTAACCATTTAAAACAAACAAAAAAAAGTCTCCAGATATTTTTACTTTGCTAGGTTTTCCCTCTTGGCTAATATTCAGGCCTACAGGCCTCTTTGGAAAACATAACTACTCATGGTGTGGTATGTGTGTGTGTGTGCGTGCGTGTATTATCAGACGTCACATCTTTTACATTTTACCAATAAATATTCTACAAATCAATGCAAGAAATTCTTAGAGAAACATAAGTAAATCAAAATAAAGATGGAGCAATATTCATGCCTTGAACCTCATCATCTTTGGTAATTATGTCTACTATTTTGAGGGAGGAGAGAAATAATTAATCTATGTTTGACTATTCTTTATGCATCCTGTCTTCTCTAATAATATTCTCTTACCAATTTATATTCCTCCCTCTTAAATATTTAAAAGCCTTCTAATTTTCCATCCAGTGTGTACCTAGGCAGATGCAGCATGTTTAATTAAAGGATTTGCCTTTACCTAGAGTTTATAATAGGTTTCTTTAACCACTTCAGAAAAATCTTGCAAAAACAAGTTATTATAAAATGCTAAATTGACTTTCAAATTTAAACAAAGTATCTGGAGTTATATTTATTACCATGTTAATGTGGGTCCCAGGATTATCTGTGGTTTTACTTCTCCACTTTAGAGTATCTGAATGACCAAAATGGATTTGTGACCATTTATAGAAATTTAGAAAAATATTTTTACTGGGGTATAGTTGCTTTACAATGTTGTATTAGTTTCTGCTGTACAATGAATTGAATCAGCTATCAGATCAGATCAGATCAGTCACTCAGTCATTTCCGACTCTTTGCGACCCCATGAATCGCAGCATGCCAGGCCTCCCTGTCCATCACCAACTCCCGGAGTTCACTGAGACTCACGTCCATCGAGTCAGTGATGCCATCCAGCCATCTCATCCTCTGTCGTCCCCTTCTCCTCCTGCCCCCAATCCCTCCCAGCATCAGAGTCTTTTCCAATGAGTCAACTCTTCGCATGAGGTGGCCAAAGTACTGGAGTTTCAGCTTTAGCATCATTCCTTCCAAAGAAATCCCAGGGCTGATCTCCTTCAGAATGGACTGGTTGGATCTCCTTGCAGTCCAAGGGACTCAAACACCACAGTTCAAAAGCATCAATTCTTCGGCACTCAGCCTTCTTCACAGTCCAACTCTCAAGATGCATACATGACCACAGGAAAAACCATAGCCTTGACTAGACGGACCTTTGTTGGCAAAGTAATGTCT
>NW_011495080.1:1033057-1048687 GCF_000754665.1 Bison bison bison
ACAGAACACCGAGCTGAGTTCCCTGCACTATACCACAGGTTCCCAATAGCTATCTATTTTATACATGGTAGCTCACATATGTCAACCCCAATCTCTTAATTCATCCCCTCTCCAGCCCCTCCCCAAGCCTACGTGACCTCACACATGTCAGAATGATCATCATCAAAAAGTTGCGAATAATAAATGCTGGAGAGGGTGTGGAGAAAAGGGAACCCTCTTGTATTGCTGGTGGGAATGTAAAGTGACACAGCCATTATGGAGAACAGTATAGAGCTTCCTTAAAAAAGCTAAAAATAGAACTATCATATGACCCAGTAATCCACTACTGGGCATGAAAGCGAAAAAGTGAAAGCAAAAGTTGCTCAGTCGTGTCTGACTCTTTGTGACTCCATGGACTATATAGTCCATGGAATTCTCTAGGCCAGAATACTGGAGTGGGTAGCCTTTCCCTTTTCCAGGGGATCTTCCCAACCCAGGGATCGAACCCAGGTCTCCCGCATTGCAGGCGGATTCTTTACCAGCTGAGCCACAAGGGAAGCCTGCTACTGGGCATATACCCTGAGAAAACCGTAGTTCAAAAAGACACATGCACCCTAATGTTCATTGCAGCACTATTTACAATAATCAGGACATGTAAGCATGTCCATCGACAGATGAATGGATAAAAAAGATGTGGTATATATATACACAATAAAATATTACTCAATCATAAAAAGGAACAAAATTGGAGTATCTGTAGGGACTTGGACGGACCGAGAATCTGGCATACAGAGTGAAGTAGTCAGAAAGAGAAAAACAATATTATTACATATATTAACACATTATAAGGAATCTAGAAAAATGGTATGTGTGTGTGCATGCTAACATATATGTGGTATGTGTTTGTGCATTTGTGCATGTGTGTGCACTTCAGTCATGTCCGACTCTTTGTGACCCTATGGACTGTAGCCTGCCAGGCTCCTCTGTCCATGGGATTCTCCAGTCATGAATACTGGAATGGGAAGCCATTTGAAGGATGGTATAGATGAACCTATTTGCAGGGCAGGAAAGAGATGTAAGAGAAGAGATTATTGAAACTATAAAAAGAACTTGAGATTTTCAAGTCCAAAATTGCACTTTTTTTTTCAAATATGAAGACATAGAACTAAAGGGAAATATAGTGACATAAGGAAAGTGATGTTACAGAAGGAGTTTATACACTTTATCCTCTAATCAGTGATTTTTCCATAATTTTATTCTGTAGGACTATTTAATTAGTAGCAGAATATTTTCCTGTTATAAAAGAACACTTAACATTTTAATAGGACTCTTTGTTTCTTCTCGATAACTGAAATGTCTTGCTTTGGCTTAGATGGTCAAGCATCCACCTGCAATGCAGGAGACCCAGTTTCAATCCCTGGGTCAGGAAGATCCCTGGAGAAGGGAATGGCTACCCACTCCAGTATTCTTGCCTGGAAAACCCCATGGACAGAGGAATTTGTTGGGCTACATTCCATGAAGTCACAAAGAGTCAGACATGACTGTGAGACTAACAATTTCACTTTTTTTTTTTCAGTTATCAAAAAACTTGTATACTGTTAAAATTTCTTCTTCTTCTGTTACCAACAATTTGTATTATAATTTTGGTCAGCTAAGAAAGCACTCAAATGTACTGAGTGCAAAAATAAATAAATTCTTATGTTTTGCCCACAGGAGTCATGAGAGAATTTGCTGAGGTGCATTTGAAAATCAAGATATGCTGTGTTTGTCCCATGCTCTTATTCTGCCTCTTAGGTAAACCAGTAGGGAAATAATGAACTGGTTTGCCATGTCTTTGTTCTAAATTCATACTCACCACTGAAGATTCCACTTACCCTTCTAAGTGCTACAGGCTATTTGACTAAAAATCCATTCAAAGACTTCTTGTTTTCAGTGATGAACATGAAGCTTTAATTTAATTTCTGGGATCCACATTTTCTTTCTTAAAACAGAAACAAAAGCAAAGACAAAACAAAGTAATACAAAACAAAAAATCTGAGGTGCTTTGACAACTCTGGACTAATTTATAAGTAGGTCATATGGTCTTCCAGAAACAAATCTTCTCAGATTTTATGTGTCTGACAAAGTATTTTGTCTTTATTTTGGAAGGATATTTTCTCTAGACATAGTATTTTTAGGTGACTTTTTTTTCTTTCATCACTTTAATAATGTTGTTCCATTGTCTTATGACTTGTATTTCTGATAGAAAGTTTGTAATAACTCTGTTTTCTTTTCTCATCTTGCAGACTTTAATAGCTTTTTCATCATTGATTTTCAGAAATTTTACTATGGTTTACAATGGTGTGATTTTGCATCTATTATGTTTGAATATTTGGGCATTCTACTGAATATTCTTTTTCTCTGAAGCACCTGGATTTGTGTTTTTAGAGTTTCCATCAAATTTAGAAAGATTTTACCCATTAATTCTTTATATATTTTCCATTATCATCCAAATTCCAATTTACTTGTTACACTAATTGATATTTTCCCACATACTCCTGAGTCTTTGTTCAGCAATTTTCTTTCACTGTTTCATTTTGATAGGTCTATTACTATGAGTTTATAGATTTTGTTTTTAGCAGCATCTAGTCTGCTACAAAGCTTATTCAGTGATTTTTCTTTACTTTCAATAATGTATGTTTGATCACCAGAAGCACTTGCCTCTTTTTTGTATCTTCTATTTTTCTCTACTTGTTATGTTCATGTCTTCCTTTAATTCCTAATATTATGTATATAACATTTTAAAAACTTTTTATCTGCTAATTGTTTTATTCCTCTCCTTTCTGAGTCTATTTCTACTGACTGAATTTTCTCCTAACTATGGATCACATTTTCATCTTTATTTATGCCTAACAATTATTATTATTTTTTTTTTTGATTCCTGACTTGTTATGTTGTTGAGTGTTTGGATTTTATTTTTTTATTTTTTGTTTTTTTTTTTTTAATTTTTTTTAATTTTTTAACTTCACAATATTCTTTTGGTTTTGCCATATATCAAAATGAATCCACCACAGGTATACATGTGTTCCCCATTCTGAACCCTCCTCCCTATTCCCTCCCCATACCATCCCTCTGGGTCTGGATTTTATTGTTTTCTTTATAGTATGTGGAATTTTGTTTTTGCTGTGATTATATTACTTGCAAATTAGCTTGATATTTTCCAGGTTTGTTTGGAGAGATCTCTAGCAGTTTTTAATCCAGAGTTTTAAGCCATATTTCTAAAGCTTTACTCTTTTTCAATTTCTATTAAAAATACCCTGGTGTTCCAGTAGGATTTTCTACTCTGAATAAACTTGAATGTGTCCCAGCCTTATGTGGACTTTGGGAATTGTAAAGCTTTTAGCTTCTCTGACATTCTTTGCCTAGCTTCCTAAATTTCACCCGAGTCATGCTTACCCTTTAGCAACAGACTCTAGGGGACCTTGTGCAGATTTTTGGAACTCTTTTGCATACCTATCTGTTTTCCAATAACCAGCTTTGAAAATTCTGACTGACTTACTTGTTTGAAATCAGATCTTTGTTTTTTCAACTCAGCAAGTATCTAGGGCTCTGCTTGGGTTCTCCCTCTGCACCACCAGAAACAAAAGTAACTCTATGCAGAAAATCTGGTTTAAGCATATGCTATGCTAAGTCACTTCAGTCGTGTCCGACTCTGTGTGACCCCATAGACGGCAGCCCACCAGGCTCCCCGGTCCCTGGGATTCTCCAGGCAAGAACACTGGAGTGGGTTGCCATTTCCTTCTCCAATGCATGAAAGTGAAAAGTGAAAGTGAAGTCACTCAGTCATGTCCGACTCTTAGCGACCCCATGGATTGCAGCCTAACAGGCTCCTCCGTCCATGGGATTTTCCAAGCAAGAGTACTGGAGTGGGGTGCCATTGCCTTCTCCAGGTTTAAACATAGACTACCTCTTTGTCTCTCCTCTCTTGAGAATCCCAGACATGTGTTGCCAGTTGTCAAATATCAAAAATAGTACAGTTCATTGTTTATGGCAGAAAGACAAGAACAGTACTGCTTTCTTCATTATGCATCAGTATCATCTATATCTTTATTTATTTCATATAATATATACCTATGCACTACCTAGAGCTTGAACCATATAATACTTCTTAAAAGAGATCACACATCATTCATGAAATTTTCCACCAAGCTTTGGGCCCCACATGTACATTTTTGTACTGGCTCTTTTTTGATCTTCCCAGAAGGTATCAGTAAATGATTTTCAGACAACAAACAAGAAATTTATTCTATCCTTGAGTGGGCCACTTTATTTATGGATTGAGATGTTGACTAGATGTCATAGATGCCATCAAAAAAAAAGGAAAAAAAAAGTTTGAACGTGTGAGGAAATGACAAACTCTATCAATGTCTGACCTACAGATGTTTTAAAATATCCTCAATTATAAGTTGAATCCTCATTTCTTGAGTGTAAAAGTGTAAAATAGCAATCTTCAAACTGATAAAACACCGTCTTGCTCATCACAGAGCAGCTTCATATAAGAGTGTTCAATTTCCAGGGCATAGTCCAAATGAGCAAAGATTTAGTGTCTCAATTAGATTCTCTCTGAGGCAGAGCTTCCTCCTACCTTGGAATGAGGACCTGATTTTTTTTTTGGGGGGCGGGGGTTGTTTTATTTTAGGTAAAACAGACAGGGTTGGAAAAGACTTAATAGAAGGATTGGACTTAATAGAAGCCAGTAGTAACACACATTAAAAGAGACTTTCTTCTCTGTATTTCACACAACCCTCTTCTGTAATGGCCATGAAATTTCAAATAACTCTCTAAATCTAAATACTAGGAGATATAGTTTGTGATGAATATATGACCAAAGACAGGAGAGAAAAAATGGGAAGGCAATGAAAAAAGTAAAATAGAAAGAAAACCAAAGACATTTGTAGGTCAAAACATAAAGTGTCTGTGAAAATTGGTGTCAGAGAAACTTCATAAGATGTGAATATGTATTTGTACTTCTTTCAAATATGCAGTTTGGCAAAAGCAACTATGAAAGGCTTAACATGTAACATTTGATATGTTTTCTAAGAAGTGTTTACTTCTTGAAATTGCTGTGGTTTTCTTATGTTCACTAATGTCTATCCAATGTCCTAACAATGGTTCCATTGATTTAAACAGCTGGCATTGAAGATTTTAACTACCATCTGAGCGACTTCACTCACTCACTCACTCATAGTTTCTTTATATCATTTGTCTAGCAGTCATCTTTGTCAATCATTAAATTAGTAACACAAACAATACAAGCTTTTGATAAAGGGAATGTCACCAGATTTTGAAGCACTGTGTGACAAGTGTAAGGAGAAACGCTGGGAAATAAAATCCTAGGAAAAACAAAAGGGAAGAAAATGAGAAGTAAAATAAGCTTTAAGCCTCTATGAAATGAGCAGTCTGTTCAGTATAAAAGTCACAATCAAAAACCTGCCTTTGAAGGTTTTACAAAAACAACAATAATAAACATAAATTAAAAAAAAAAACAGAAATACACAAAAATTTTTGAGCAAACTCCCAGAGATGGTGAAGGACAGGGAAGCCTGGCATGTTGCAGTTCATGGGGTCAGAAAGAGTCAGACATGACTTAGTGACTGAACAACAACAATAATATATAAAAATAACCAGAATAAAGTACATGCATAATCAATATCTAGCAATACATATTATTACTAAGGGCAGCACCTCAATCAATGTGTACTGTAGGTTAGCTGGATGCTCCCCTGCTGACTGTCTAGATTCACTCTCTGCCACATTCTAGCTGGGCTTCCTTTTCATTCCCACTTTCAGATGGAATGGGCTGGAACAGTGACATTGGAGGAAGACAGTGCAGAAGAGGGACTGTAAGTTTCTTCCTTGCCTGAATCAGCTGGGCAGTAGCTGTGACCTTCCATGACTACAGGTCCACTTGGACAGCTCCTCTACCGTAGTTCAGCTCCCACTGGCTCCTGGAGTACTGATTGCTCACCAGTCCTATCAACCTTAGTAGCAATAACCTCCTGGCTATTGCAACTCTTAGAATTTGGTTGTTTACCTACAACTCTGTAAGAAGTTCCTTCATTACTCTCCTATTTTGAACCATATGCAGTGAGTTTTGTTTCCCACCAGGAATATTACTGATACCACAGGTATTTGTTATATCCATAAGAAAAGTGAAAGTGTTAGTCGCTCAGTTGTCTCCAACTCTGCAACCCCATGGACTGTAGCCTGCCGGGCTCCTCTGTCCATGGGATTTTCCAGGCAAGAACACTGGAGTGGGTTGCCATTTCCTTCACCAGGGGATCTTCCCGACACAGAGATCCAAACTGTCTCCTGCATTGCAGGTAGACTCTTTACCATCTCAGCCACCAGGAAATCCGTTAGGAAGGATGCCATTAATGTTTTCCATTGTCAACAATAAATACACAAATATAGTTGTGTATGTGTGTATATGGGTTTCCTAAGTGCTTAGTCTCTTAGTCATGTCCAACTCTTTGCAACCTCATGGACTATAGCTTACCAGGCTCCTCAGTCCATAGGGATATTCCAGGCAAGAATACTGGAGTGTGCTGCCATGCCCTCCTCCAGGGGATCTCCCCAACCCAGGGATTGAACCCAGGTCTCCCACATTGCAGGCAGATTCTTTACCATCTGCGTCCTAGGTGGCTTAAGTAAACAATCCTCCAGATAATACAGGAGATGAAGGACACACAGGCTCAATCCCTGGGTCGGGAAGATCCCCTGGAGAAGGAAATGGCAACCCACTCCAGTATTCTTGCCTGGAAAATTCCATGGAAAGAGAAGCCTGGTGGGCTACAGTCCATGGATCACAAACAGGTGGACACGACTGAGCAACTGAGTGTGCACGCATGCATGTGTGTGTTAAAACATCAACACCTTAGCTTACCTAAGGAAATGCAGGCTGATTCATTCAGCTATCAAGAAAGTCCAGTTAATATGGAATATTAGTATAGAAATACATACATAGTTCTAAGAGGCACTGAGCTGCTGCTTTTGGAATGGATGTCAAGTAGGCCAGCCAGGTACGTTTCTAGTCCCAGTGCTTAATAGCCACAGTGATTTTAGGAGAATTATAAAATTGTAGCCACTGGATTTTGGTGTATGGGTGTTCATTAAGAACAGAATGGTTATGAACCTCATATTCCTGAATTCCCCTTATGTTGCTTTTGTTAAATTGTCCTTTGAGCACAACCAGTGATAAGATTAAACTAGCTCCTAAAGCAGGCTTTTACAGTTTTGATCAGTTTTAACATCGTTTATCTCTCCTGTTCGTAGAAATATTTCTCCTTGTGACTCCCCTACTAGTCCCAGTTCTACTCTTTAGCGTCATTCTCAGTGTACTTCATTTCATCTTTCATATCACATGATCATCTTTAAGATACTTGAATATAGTTATTATGATCATGCTGAATTTCCTCTTTTCCACTAACTTTTTCAACGGTTTGACAAACAATTCCCTAGTTTTAGGATCAGACAGCACTTAAAATTAATTTATTTCTATTTCCCCAGATTGTCTTTGTCTCCCTGAGAAGATCCCATTAATTACAATTTGTTTGTTTTTGTACAGACTTACCTCTGCATTTTCCTAAATTGCATCACTCCACCATCTGCCCTGACAGGCTTTTCAAAAAACTTCCTGTGTTTCTGCACAAGCTCTTCATTCACCTCCACATTAAAGCCATCAGTCTGAAGACATACAGATGACTGGAAATAAAATTTTCCCTAATTTGACATGGTTTCCCTGGTGGCTCAGCTGGTAAAGAATCCGCCTGCAATGTGGGAGACCTGCGTTCAATCCCTGGGTTGGGAAGATCCCCTGGAGAAGGAAAAGGCTACCCACTCCAGTATTCTGGCCTGGAGAATCCCATGGACTATGTAGTCCACGCAGTCTATGCAGTTCTGCATGGACTACACTGTCCATGGGGTCGAAAAGAGTTGGACATGACTGAGTGACTTTCACGTACACGTTAATTTGACGTGAATTTAGCTACACTTGGCTATGATCACAACTTATACATCCAAGTAGGATTATATCCAGGTCCATGTGAAAATGGGGGAGAAGTGCTTGGTCTTGTACTTTTTAATCTCACCCTGGCTTTATAAATTGGGATGCATTTCCTTTCACTAACTGATCCATAAACAATATTGTGCCACTCTCAGGTACCAATCAGGATTTGGGTGGTGGGATTTCATCACATATCAGATTCAAAATAATTCTAATTCTAATTAGAATTCTAACTTTTCTAATTCTAAAGACTCTAAGAGTCTTTGGAACCACTTTCCAAATTTTTTCTAACCACTAATAATATTGGCTCCTGAGAAATCCGAATGCAGGTCAAGAAGCAACAGTTAGAACCAGACATGGAACAATGGATTGGTTCAAAATTGGGAAAGGAGTATATCAAGGCTGTATATTGTCACCCTGCTTATTTAACTTATATGCAGATTACATCATGTGAAATAACAGGCTGCATGAAGCACAAGCTGGAATCAAGATTTCTGGGAGAAATATCAATAACCTCAGATATGCAGATGACACCACCCTTATGGCAGAAAGTGAAGAACTAAAGAGCCTCTTGATGAAAGTGAAAGACAAGAGTGGAAAAGCTGGCTTAAAACTCAACAATCAAAAAACTGGGATCATAGCATCTGGTCCCATCACTTCATAGCAAATAGATGGGGAATCAATGGAAACAGTGACAGACTTTATTTTCTTGGGCTCCAAAATCACTGCAGATGGTAACTGTAGCCATGAAATTAAAAGATGCTTGCTCATTGGAAGAAAAGCTATGAAAAACCAATACAGCATCTTAAAAAGTAGAGACATTGCTTTCTGACAAAAGTCCATATAGTCAAAATTATGGTTTTTCTAGAAGTCATGTATGTGAGAGTTGGACCATAAAGAATGGCTGAGCGCATAAGAATTGATGCTTCTGAACTGAGATGTTGGAGAAGACTCTTGAGAGTCCCTTGGACTACAAGAAGATCAAACCAGTCAATCCTAAAGGAAATCAGTCCTGTATATTCATTGGAAGGACTGATGCTGAAGCTCAAATATTTTGGCCACCTGATGCAAAGAACTGACTCATTGGAAAAGACCCTGATGCTGGGAAAGATTGAAGACAAGAGAAGAAGGGGACAACAGAGGATGAGATGGTTGGATGGCATCACTAACTCAATGGACATAAGTTTGAGCAAGCTCTGGGGGTTGGTCTGACTCTGGACAGGGAATCCTGATGTGCTGCAGTCCATGGGGTCACAAGCAGTCGAACACAACTGAGTGACTGAACTGAACTGAATAATACTGGTTCAGACAGTAAAGAATCAGCCTATAATGTAGGAGACTTGGGTTCAATCCCTGGTCAAAAGATACCCTGGAGAAGGAAAAGGCAACCCAGTCTGTTATTCTTGCCTGGAGAATTCCATGGTCAGAGGAGCCTGGTGGGCTACAGTCCATGGGGTCACAAAGAGTGTGACACGGCTAAGCAACTAACACTTTTACTTTTTCAGTAATACTGTCATCAATTGCTTTGTTCTAATATACAAAGCCTGGAACCAAACATGTCTTGTTATAAAACTGAAAATAAAAGTGTTAATTGCTCAGTCATGTCCAATTCTTTGCAACTCCATGGATCGTAGCCCACCAGGCTCCTCTGATAATTGAATTCTCCAGGCAAGCATACTGGAGTGAGTAGTCAATCCCTTCTCCAGGGGATTTTCCTGACCCAGGGATAGAACCCAGATCTCCTGCATTGCAGGCAGATTCTTTATCATCTGAGCCACAAATATCCATTTCAAGGATTAATTTAAAATAGCTATTATCTCCAATGTGCAACGGTCTCAGCTGGACCTGGGCACACAGAGGGGGTGGGGACTAATTCTGTGGTCTGACTGTTGGACCCTTCTCTTCCCTTAAGTACCTGGGCTTATACTCTGTCCTATTGTAGCAGAAGGAATTGAAATGTAAATTAAAAAAAATACAACTCCTATAATGTCTCTATTCTTTTACAATCCAAGAAAAGATAAGATGAAGACAAAATGTGTGAAGGAATACTGGCAGTACTAGTTGCTTGAATCATAGGCACTGAGTTACATTTCAAGCTATAAATTGTCACTACAATTTTTTGTTTGTTTGTTTTTCTGACATTTTATAGTTCCAAACAGCAATGAGAAGCCTCTCATTTATTCCAGGCCTTACCTAATATTATGTATTAAAGCATGACAGCTCATAATGACTAGAACTAAAATGAGACAACATGGTATTATAAAAAGAGTGCTGGCCTGAAAACCATGGGTTCTAACCCATGTTAGGGTTAGAAACGGCGTTACATTTCTAACAGTACGTAAACTTAAATGATTCTTATCATGTTCTAGACTCTCGATTTCTCACCTATAAGCAAAACGCTGGAATTTGATGGTCTGAAGTCTTATACCCCTTGTTTTCTGATTATATTAGTTTATTTTGAAAAGCTGGAGAAGGAAATAGAAAAAGCCAGCTTTCCCAGTTGCAAAGGGAGTAGATGCTGGCACAGGAATTCAGGACTGTATATGAAAATGTGTGATTATAGTACAATCATTATGATTCATCAAGAGAATAAATTCCCTTGTTGGTTACACACACACACTCTTTCCTCCCCTTCCCACTCACAACTTTTACTTCCTGGTTTAAGAACAGTCTAAAAGTAGGAAAAGGGTGTGGGTGGAGTGGGAAGAAGAGAGGAGGGATAGGGAAATGTTCTCTATTTGGAAGAGACTTTTAGAAACTCTTTTTCATGCTCATTTATACCACCTACAGTGCTTTTATTCTCCCTTGCTGAATGTTTGATTATCCTAACCAAACAGAAAGTAATAAGTCAAAATAGTTATCGTCACTCCTTTTCAAGCATAATAAGCTCAGTTAGAACATTTCCATATATACACAAATGATGACTTAATTCACTGAATAAAATTAAAAGGAATGAAAATTAAGAGACTCAATCATGCCAACAAGAGACAAGGAAAATTCCATAATAATGCAACTTAATTTCTATGCCTATGAGTGAGAGAGAAATAATCAAAATTGACCTTTGAAAGCAATTTTCCACGTTTTATTCTCTGATATAGCAAGTCCACTATGATAGCAATCAAATAGCTTAAAAGTGGAGCTTGTACGTAGGTTTTATAACATAAAATATTCAGCTCAGAGCCTTTCTAGATGAGGGTATTTGGTTTTGGTACAATCTGGATCACAACAGGAAAATCACTGGCCTTGTAGTTCTTAAATATTTGTGGGAAGCTCATGACAATAAGGAGGTGGTAAAGAGGTGGGATTTAGCTGAACTTTCTGTGGACTTTGAAATTAAATGCAACTTCTGCTGGGAATAAGATAGCACAGACTCATTTCTCCCTGTTTCTTTTTACTAAGTACAATAAAAACTCGGGGGGTGGGGAGATGCAAGAGGAAATCACAGGAGAACACAGAAAAACAGAAATTGGAAGCCAAAGTAATTAAGGGTCCTGGACTGAGGAACATCATAGTATTTAGTGCTTCTTACAACTTCCCACCTAACCAAAGAAGGTGGCCCAGACCCTCCATCTCCAAGTTGGCAACAGAAGGTAACTGTCATGGACTGAATGTTTCTATTCTACCAAAATTCATATGTTGAAGATATAACACTCAATGTGATGGTATTTGCAAATGCGACCTTTGGGAGAAAACTAGGTTTAGATCAGATCAAAGAGGTGGGATCCTCATGATGTGATTAATGCCCTTATAAGATGAACAGGAAATTAAGATATGTACTTTGCTCCACATGCATGCAGGAAGGAAAGGGTATAAGAGCACACAGACAGAGGGCAGTCATGTATAAGAGGGCTCACCAAAACCCACCCATGCTAGCACCCTGATATTAAATCTTCCAGCCTCCAGAACTGAGAGAAAACAATCAGTTGTTTCAGCCACTCAATCTTTGGTATTTTGCTAAACAACTCCAGCTAACTAAGAAAGTGGCCCAGGTAGATCATACTTCTCCAGAAAGAACAGGACTTCCACTGATACCAGGAGAGATGAGGGACCAGCAAGGAACTGATCAGGAGCTCAACTAACAATAACTGGCCAGTCCTTCCCTGCTAATCCAGATACTCCCTGCTACTATTGAGACTTAAGTGGCTAAGGGCACCCAAAGGGTATCATTCAATTAATCATTCAGCAAATATTTACTTAATAGCTGCTTTATGCTGTGCACTTTCCTAAGTGCCAGGATATGTCAGTGGAAAAAACTGATACCAAAACATCTACAGATACATACCTGACATTATTATTCAATTAAGAATTTTTAAAAGACAATTGAAAAAGCAGAATTTAAAGATTATCTGCTACTAAGTCGCTTCAGTCATGTCCGACTCTGTGTGACCCCATAGACGGCAGCCCACCAGGCTCCCCCGGCCCTGGGATTCTCCAGGCAAGAACACTGGAGTGGGTTGCCATTTCCTTCTCCAATGCATGAAAGTGAAAAGTGAAAGTGAAGTCACTCAGTCGTGTCCGACCTTTGCAACCCCCCAGACTGCAGCCTACCAGGCTCCTCTGTCTATGGGATTTTCCAGGCAAGAGTACTGGAGTGGGTTGCCATTGCCTTCTCCATTAAAGATTATCATAGTATGTCTAAACACAGACATTTATAAACAGATTAAAATTCAGATCATTATTTTTATTTATTTATATGACTATGCCAGTTCTTAGTCTCAGCATGTGGCATCTTTTGGTTGCAGCCTGTGGAATCCAGTTATCTGACCAGGGATGGAACCCAGGCCCCCAGTATTGGGACAGCTGTAGTCCTAGCCACTGCACTACCAAGGAAATCCCTAGATCCTTACTCTGAATCTAATTCATTTTTCTAAGAAATTGGCAAAACCTTAGACAGGGATTACTAATATAATTGTTTCTTATCTTCTGCTCTGTCACCCAACCTTTGCAAATTTTCTTTCTTTATCTTTTTGCCTCACACAGCCATAAACCTGGCAAGTTTGTGATGAGTTATCATTTCCCTTTATCAGAATTCTTAGTCTCTGTATCAATGTGTATTCACATTTGTAGATTTTAAATACAGTTTTATACAATACTAAGAAGATTGCTCCTCTCCAATGTACTCTGTGAAATGCCAGCTGCCTGCTTTAATCTAGAAAGGCATCTGCTGTTGTCATGGGTGGTGTTCTACTCTATGATCAGCATTCAAGGGCCTTTTACTTTTCTGAATATTCTCTGGAATCTGCTCAACATTGTGGCAATGGGAATAGTTTAAAAACTTTTAACATGTTGGAATAAAAAGTAATTTCCTAACTGAATTCAAGCTTAAAATATTCCATGTGGACAAAATCACAGAATCATGGAATCTGTTATTCTATTAAACATCCAAGTGACTACAGCTTTCTGAGGATTAATTATTTAAACATTTCAGGCTACTAGATAACATATTCTCCATGTTAAAATGGAGAATAATGGGACATCATTCTTTTCCCCACCCCCACCACCAATGTATCACATTTGCTTCAGATATAAAATACTGTCCATTCAATCTAAAATAATGAAATGTCATTTACCTAAATGATTTTAAATGATTTATTTTAAAATCTTTTTCTGAACAAACTTTTACATAATAATTGCAAACTCAGTTGAAGACTTCCTCTATACCCTTTATGCAATCTATGGTTGACATTTTAAATTATTTTGTTACATTTCTAAAAACTAAGAAGCTGACGATGCTATATTATTATTAAATAAACTTCAGATTATTTGAATTAAATTACTTTTACTATGAATGCCCTCTTTCTGTTCCAATCTCTGGTCTCTGATAGTTTCTTGGTCTTTATTTGTATGTTGTGATCTTGGCAGTCTTGAGGAGAACTGGCCAGAGTACCCTATAGGATGTCCTTAATGTGGGTCTGTCTAATGTTGTATCTTATGATTAGATTGAGGCTACATGAGCCTGGGGAAAGAATTCTATACATGTGATCCTGTCACATCAAATCATCACGGGGGGCTTGATCTCCACAAGGCATCACTGATAATGTTAAATTTCATCAATTTGACAAGATGTTGTGTGTCAGGTTTCTCCACTGTAGAGTTATCATTTTTCCCTTTCTGTACTCTATTCTTTGAAAGTGTAGTTCTTTTATGTTTCCATTTTAAAATGAATGAGTCACAGAAAACATAACAACATTTGTATAGCCACCATTCAGATTTAAATAAGTTTTAAAATTTAGACATTTTGCCCCATGTCTGTTTTCTTTTTGCATACTTTACTTTTATTAGCTCTTTTAATTGTTAAAAAGAAAAAAACCTTTGAGGTAGATTTTGTCATTGTTGTTCAGTCACTCAGTCATGTCTGACTCTTTGCAATTCCATGAACTGCAGTATGTCAGACTTCCCTGTCCTTAACCATTTCCTGGAGCTTGCTCAAACATGTCCATTGAGTCCATTATGCCATCCATGCATCTTTAATAATAAAAAAATATTAACATATGGAGTTGATATTATTTATATGTTACTACATTATTTCATTTTCTATTTTTGCTTTGTAGAGACAAACTGATTTAAAATGAATGTTCAGTGAAAAGAAATAAATTTCATTTTGGCAAATAAAGCTTGACTACATGTATATAAATTTTAAAAAGAAAAATAAATATTGTATGAATATCTGCATATATAACATCAAGATCATTGAACCAAAAATGTTTAATATTTTTCTTTTTTTAACTTTGCTTCTTAAAATTCTTTGAGTTTAATTCTTATTTAAGTATATCATTAGTAATATTCCTTTAACAAGAGTTTGATAACACTGAACTCTCAATCTATGATGCCTCCAAAATTATCTTTATTTTACCCTAAGTATTGAATGACATTTTAGCTGGATATAGAATGCTAGGATGACAGCTATTTCTTCTCATAATTCAAAGATAATGATAGATAGGGATAAAATGGGGCCTCCCAGGTGGCTCAGTGGTAAAGAATCTGCCTGCCAATGCAGGAGATGCAATTTCAATCCTTGGGTCGAAAGATCACCTGGAGCAGGGAATGGTAACCCACTCCAATATTCTTGCCTGGGAAATCCCATAGATAGAAGCCTGATGCACTACCACACATGGGGTCACAAAGACTCAGACACAACTGAGTGACTAAACAACAACAGGGATAAAATGCTATAATCAAATAGTCATTCCCTTGAAGGTTAACTACTTTTTTCCTCTGTTTACTTTTAAAATATTAGTTCAAGTTGTATGATTTCACTAAATGTATCTAAAATATGATTTAATTTTAGTTATGCTGCTTAGATGTGAGAGTTGGACTGTGAAGAAGGCTGAGCACCGAAGAATTGATGCTTTTGAACTGTGGTGTTAGAGAAGACTCTTGAGAGTCCCTTGGACTGCAAGGAGATCCAACCAGTCCATCCTAAAGGAGATCAGCCCTGGGTGTTCTTTGGAAGGACTGATGCTAAAGCTGAAACTCCAATACTTTGGCTCATGTGAAAAGCTAATTCATTGGAAAAGACTCTGATGCTGGGAGGGAATGGGGACAGGAGGAGAAGGGGACGATGAGGATGAGATGGCTGGATGGCATCACCAACTCGATGAAAGTGA
>NW_011495080.1:1048787-1049225 GCF_000754665.1 Bison bison bison
CTCTGGGAGATGGTGATGGACAGGGAGGCCTGGCATGCTGCAATTCATGGGGTCACAAAGAGTTGGACATGACTGAGCGACTGAACAGAACTGAACTGAACTGATGCTGCTTAGAAGTCAGTGTCCTTTTTTGATTCACTGAGAATCTATATTTTATGGGTGGCTGTCTTTCCAACTATGACTCTAGTCTACTGAAACTTTCTTTTCTTTTTTTTTTTTTGAAACTTTCTTTTAGATGATAGATAGAACTTACCCATTTTCTATTTCTAGTACAAGGCAGCTCTTCATGTTCTGACTTTATTCTTATTGATCAGGTTATCTTATGTTTCTGAGTAAAATGTGTTCTTCCTGATAGAAGGTGTTCCAAGACACTAAGGCTAAGGTGTTCCAGGACGTTAAGGCTTATGTGGTTTTGATGCTTTATTGAGTGTTTGAATC
>NW_011495080.1:1049325-1059595 GCF_000754665.1 Bison bison bison
ATTTCTAGTACAAGGCAGCTCTTCATGTTCTGACTTTATTCTTATTGATCAGGTTATCTTATGCTTCTGGGTAAAATGTGTTCTTCCTGATAGAAGGTGTTCCAGGACATTAAGGCTTATGTGGTTTTGATGCTTTATTGAGTGTTTGAATCTAAGCCCACTCATCTCCATAATTTCTTTTCCTTCTTTGTTTCAAGGAACTAATATCTTGCCATTCAAAGTTCTGAGTATGTGTATTCATTTAAAATAAATTATATCTTATTTTATCCAGAATTTCAAAGTGTTTATAGGAGAAGGAGTAGAATAGCTAAAGTGGCCAAAGTATTGGCCACTGATGCAAAGAACTGACTCATTCGAAAAGACCCTGATGCTGGGAAAGATTGAAGGCAGGAGGAGAAGGAGACGACAGAGGATGATATGATTTGGATGGGATCACTGAATCGATGGACATGAGTCTGAATAAACTCTGGGAGTTGGCGATGGACAGGGAAGCCTGGTGTGCTGCAGTAAATGGGATGACAAAGAGTCAGACACTACTTATGACTGAACTGAGTAGAATGGCTCTGTCATGTTATGACAGGCTGTCATATTAACTGGAAACACCTGAACACCATTTCTATATAAGATGTTTTTTCCCATGGAGATAAAAAAGAATACTGACCAAAAGTATAATATCTACTTTCTAGATGTTTGAGTTCTAATTAGGGATATCAGACACATATTCATAGACTATAAAAGGAAAAAATGTTATTAGCATTGCATAATGATCTAAACAGAATAAATTAGTTACTAGAAACCTTGGCTCTTAAGTTAGAATTCCTAGATTTAAATATAAACTCCAGCATTTGACAAATATAAAAAATTTTCATAAAATAGGTCAAAACTGGTTTCAAAATTAACCTATGACAAGAGTGATTTGATAGAAAGTGGATTCTATGATAAGGATTTGCTTTGAAAAAAGTTGTACTATAATTGGAACCCACTACAAGAGTGAGAGTTGTATGACCCAATGTCAGCCAAAAAATAGTAAGAATCTTGGGGAGTTGGTGATGGACAGGGAGGCCTGGCATGCTGTGGTTCATGGGGCCGCAAAGGTCGGACACGACTGAGCGACTGAACTGAACTGAACTGGGGACTAATGCAAGAACCAATATGTACTAGTTAGTACATATTGCTGGACTGGAGCCACTCAGCCCTTGATAATTAGGAGATAACAGGAGGCCAACAGAGAACCTCTTTGGAGTGGACAGCAGAAAAGTCATGGACTAAGGAGACTCAACTCCTTGAGGAATAGAAGACATTATTTCAAAGGAGTTGAAATCAGAAGAGTGCAGCAAAGGGATTTGCATGAAAGCAAAACAGGCTTAATTTATCTGCCAGTCCTAGACAGCATGAAGATATTTTACAACAGTATCAGTGCAATGCAAACTTCCTGTTTCCACCATTGCCATGACAAGTGGGGAAAGAGATAATCAGAAAAGGTAACCACATTTCAATGCTACTGACTCTCTCATATAAAAACACTGAGTTTTTACATTACCTGAGAGTCAAGAGCAAAATGACAGGATTGCCAAATCTTAATTCAGTAGCACAGGAAAATTTTCCCTAGCTGAATTAAATTCCAGGGGACAAAAGTAAAGTATTTTTCTAAATACACATTTCAAGGGCACCTTTTTCCTCTGAATCCTCTTTAATTGAAAATGGCCTTCCACTATAAATTTTGTAATTTCTCCTCCATTCCAAATTTTGATTAAAATTTTAAAATCGGTACTATGTAAATAGGATGAGTTATTCATTGCAAGTATTGTGACATTAATATTGTTTTTCTAAAGAGCTAAAATTGTCTTCTTCTATTCAAGGTGTTAATTCAACATATCGCATAATGTAATTTAATGTGCTCCTTTACGTTTAATTTTTCCTTGACTCCAGCATTATTTAGGAGCTTTTTCTATTATTATGCCATTTTTATTTATTTCTTCTTCATTGTGCTCATATGCAAAAAATAAATTTTTAGAATCCAATCTTTAAGGAATTAGGGTTATCAGTGGGAATAATTTTTAAAAGCCACTGTGAACTACTAAAAAGAATAGAAAGAATAGACGCCTATGTAAAGTAAGATACCTGATATATGCTACTTAATCAATGTTTATTTTTTTAGCACCCCTGTCTACTTATTTGTTTTATGTTTGTTTCATAAATTAAACCAAAGGGAATAAACACATTGTAAATATTTCAGCATATATGTCTATCACATAAGGAATTTAAAATTTTATAACCACAAGACCTTTAGCATACTAACAGCCGATTATTTCCTTTATATCATTAAATGCTGACTCAATGAGCAAATTTCCTATTTATCTCAAAAATATTATTTTATGAACAGCATTTTTGAGGCATCAAAAACACACTATCCTGCATTGTACTAGCTTTATATATCTCTTGAGCAATTTTTTTAAGATATATGCTACTTTTTCCATTTTTTTATGTTATCTATGTGTCAAATTAACCAAATCGTTTGTTCTGTAGAGTGTCCCACTTTATGGATTTGGCAGACTTATATCCATGTTGTGTTTTTAACATGTTCCTATATCTAGTATTCATCTTCAAAACTAGAGAATTGGTTAAATTTTGATGAAATGGTAAGAATACTCCATAGATGATGTTCTGTATTTCTTATTGTATCACATCAGGAAGAAGGAAATGTCTGATTGTTCCATGTTTACTAATATTAAGACTAACCAGTTGATGTGAGTGGTGCCCACTTCATTATAAAATTCTCATCAGTATTTCACCAATTGGTTTCAGAACCAATGGCTGCCTAGATCCATTATTTTATTACAGTCTTGAAATGGTAATTTACTATACTGCATGGTACTCTCTTTATTTAACCTTGGAATTCTTATGTAAAGAACTTTTCCTCATCAACTATTTAATTATCTTTAAGTACAGTCTGTCTATAAAAATGTTTCTTTTTTCCTTTACTTACTCATTTGAAAAAAAAATGAGTTGATACTATAGAAAACTTCAAAAATGAAAATATAAGTTTATGTTTTTATTCTGTTACAGTGGATATTTTATATATTTGAGCTGTTTCAGCTAATGCAATTATATTCTTTGTCAGGTTCCAACTATTCCATCTTTGATCTGTTGGTGTTCCCTTCAGATAGATTCTTTTGTCCATTTGAGACTACTATGACTGTTTTAAAAATAGATTTCTTGCCTTCTGATATGATGAAATATTTCAGATTTATCTTGTATATTTGGGCTTCCCTTGTGGCTCAGTTGGTAAAGAATCCTCCTGCAATGCAGACTTGGGTTCAGTCCCTGGGTTGGGAATATCTCCTAGAGAAGGCAAAGGCTACCTACCCACTCCAGTATTCTGGCCAGGAGAATCCATGGGGTTGCAAAGAGTCGGACATGACTGAGCAACTTCTACTTTCACTTGTTTCACATATTTATCATCTTGAACTAGAATAAGCTTTTTCTTCAAAGAGTACTGATTCATTTTAGTAAGAAACATTTACAGGCCATAATCTGAGCCTTAAGAATGTTCATTTCTACTGGACTGATGTTAGTGTTAAGCTTTTTAATGTACAAAACAAGCATATATTTTGGAAAGAGTAAAAAAGTAAAAACATGTTATTTCATATTCAAAGATAAAATAACAGGATTAATACTTAATCTCTTTGACTTTATATCTTTGTTTTATTACAAAAAAATGGTTTCCCAGATATTATATAATTACTTATTTGATCTATCCAAAGATAAATATTTTTAACAACAACAAAAATTGAGGTCAGCCAAAGATTTATTTGTGATTATATATATAGGCTTCCCTGATGGCTCAGTGGGTAAAGAATCTGCCTGCAATGCAGGAGACACAGGAGATGTGGGTTTGATCCCTGGGTCTAGAAGATCCCCTGGAGAAGGAAATGACAACCCATGACAGTATTCTTGCCCATGGACAGAGGAGACTGGCGTGCTACAGTCCAAAGGGTCACAGAGAGTTGGACATGACTGAGCACACACACACACAAACACACGTATCTATATATATTATATATTTTTTTAATTAAGATACCATGGGGTTGCAAGAGTCGGACACGACTTAGCGACTAAACCACCACCACTACCAGATACTCTGAGGGATATATGGTTAATATAGTCATTTTAACATAATTTGACATAATTAGACATGTTTATGCTAATAATTTCTTATACATTTAGGTTCACTTCTTTTACCCTTTTTTACTATTAAAATTTATATGGTCTTAGACAGCCTTATACTATACCAAACTTGTGAACTATTGCTAAGTTGAAACTCCCACCTGCAACCTTTGGTTTCCCCCAAAATTAGTATATCTATTTTTAGTATAGATCCATCTATATATATGTAACTATCTATTTACATATATTATTCACATGAATATTCTAACTATTTATAGATAAATATTTTCTGAACCAAAAACTGCAACAAGGGGTCTGACCACAGGACCACCTAGTTTAAATAGGCACTGCCTCCCCAAATCAGGAATATGGCATTGTTGAACTTTAATGCTCTACATGTTATCAACCAAATTAATTTTTAGCAGATGATGTCAGAAGTTTTTTTGTCTCAAGGACTGAAAGATTGAGGATCATAATGCAACAAAAGGAATATAAAACTAAAGTAGAATCATTCACTTCAGTTAAGTTGCTCAGTCATGTCCAACTCTTCATGACTCCATGAACCGCAGCACGCCAGGCCTCCCTGTCCATCACCAACTCCCAGAGTTACCCAAACTCATGTCCATTGAGACGGCAATGCCATCAACTATCTCATCCTCTGTCGTCCCCTTCTCCACCTGCCCTCAACCTTTCCCAGCATCAGGGTCTTTTCCAATGAGTCAACTCTTTACATGAGGTGGCCAAAGTACTGGAGTTTCAGCCTCAGCATCAGTCCTTCCAATGAACACCCAGGACTGATCTCCTTTAGAATTGACTGGTTGGGTCTCCTTGCAGTCCAAGGGACTCTCAAGAGTCTTCTCCAACACCACAGTTCAAAAGCATCAATTCTTCAGCACTCAGCTTTCTTCACAGTCCAACTCTCACATCCATACATGACTACTGGAAAAAACTATAGCCTTGACTAGATGGACCTTTGTTGACACAGTAATATCTCTGCTTTTTAATACACTATCTAGGTTGGTCATAACTTTCCTTCCAAGGACTAAGCGTCTTTTAATTTCATGGCTGCAATCATCATCTGCTGTGATTTTGAGCCAAAAAAAATAAAGTCAGCCATTGTTTCCCCATCTATTTGCCATGAAGTGATGGGACCAGATGCCATGATCTTCGTTTTCTGAATGTTGAGCTTTAAGCCAACTTTTTCACTCTCCTCTTTCACTTTCATCAAGAGGGTCTTTAGGTCTTCTTCACTCTCTGCCATAAGGGTGGTGTCATCTGCATATCTGAGGTTATTGATATTTCTCCTGGTAATCTTGATTCCAGCTTGTGCTTCCTCCAGCCCAGCATTTCTCATGATGTACTCTGCATATAGGTTAAATAAGCAGGGTGACAATATACAGCCTTGACGTACTCCTTTTCCCATTTGGGACCAGTGTATTGTTCCATGTCCAGTTCTAACTGTTGTTTCCTAGCCTGCATACAGCTTTCTCATGAGGCAGATCAGGTGGCCTGGTATTCTCATCTCTTTCAGAATTTCCCACAGTTTATTGTGCTTCACACAGTCAAAGGCTTTGGCATAGTCAATAAAGCAGAAATAGATGTTTTTTCTGGAACTCTCTTGATTTTGCAATGATCCATTAGATGTTGGCAATTTGATTTCTGCTTCCTCTGCCTTTTCTAAAGCCAGCTTGAACATCTGGAAGTTCATGGTTCTTGTATTGCTGAAGCCTGGCTTGGAGAATTTTGAGCATTACTTTACTAGCATGTGAGATGAGTGCAATTGTGTGGTAGTTTGAGCATTCTTGGCATTGCCTTTCTTTGGGATTGGAATGAAACCTGACCTTTTCCAGTCCTATGGCCACTGCTGAATTTTCCAAATTTGCTGGCATATTGAGTGCAGTACTTTCACAGCATCATCTTTCAGGATTTGAAATAGCTCCACTGGAATTCCATCACCTCCACTAGCTTTGTTCATAGTGATGCTTTCTAAGGCCCACTTGACTTCACATTCCAGGATGTCTGGCTCTAGGTGAGTGATCACACCATCATGATTATCTTGGTTGTGAAGATCTTTTACGTAGAGTTCTTCTGTGTATTCTTGCCACTTCTTAATATCTTCTGCTTCTGTTAGATCCATACCATTTCTGTCCTTTATTGTGCCCATCTTTGCATGAAATGTTCTCTTTGTATCTCTAATTTTCTTGAAGAGATCTCTAGTCCTTCCCATTCTATTGTTTTCTTCTATTTCTTTGCATTGATTGCTGAGGAAGGCTTTCTTATCTCTTCTTGCTATTCTTTGGAACTCTGCATTCAGATGCTTATATCTTTCAATTTCTCCTTTGCTTTTTGCTTCTCTAAGTAGAATCGGTAATTTAGTCGTAAGGTCTCTAAAGGACTTGTGTACTGTTCTGTGCTTACAATCTCAGTTGCATACGACTCTTTATGACCCATGGACTATAGCCCACCAGGTACCTCCCTCTGTCCATGAGGATTCTCCAGGCAAGAATATTGGAGTGGGTTATCATACCCTCCTCCAGGTGATCTTCTCAACCCAGGGATATACCCAGGTCTTCTGCATTAAAGGCAGATTCTTTACCATATGGGTCACCAGGCCTTAAGTGTCTTAATAGATTAATTTCACCCACATTACTGTTTCTATAGGCATTTGAGTATCGAGAGGACCAGGCTAGGAACTGTTCATCATCAAACACAATGAATTCCAATTAGATTTTCCAAATATACTTTTCCAAAAGACAACCATATTGTGTTCATTTCCTGCCTTAAGTATTATTCCCTTTCACCTCCTCCACTTTAAGAAGACATTTTTTTAATCCTACAGCTTCATATAAGCCTTATAGGTAGTCAAAAGCAAGGGTTTTCAAAGTGTTTTCAGGCAATCCTTAGAGCCTCATGTGCTTCTCATGTTCCAGTCCCATCATGGGACTCTGAGTGGGCAGGAATCTGGATCTCAGCCCTGTATTACCCAAAATAGATTCTTCTTGATACATTTCATATATAATTTGGTTCTTTGGAGACTTTATCTGAAAAAGAAGCATTTTTGTCCTTAAAAAGAAATTCAAATTCTCAAATTCACCAGTTTAAAAATGAATATATTAGCCTCATTCTCTCCCTATGAAGTGTCATAAACATGTCAAATACAGCCTTAAAGGAGATAGAATGAGTGTTCCGTACCTATCTTTAGGGTAATCACACAATAGCACAAGTCATCTGTATTCAAAGTCAGAACTCTTTACCACAAATAAACAAACATATATTTAAACCTAATGGAATACCAAAAGCTAAATCCTATTCATTTATAAAGTATAACTTTATTATTATCATCACCAGGTTCTTTTCCACTAAGACACATAAAATATCCTGAGCAAGAAAAATTTTGTATGTTTGTGTGAAACACTAGCGAAGTTCCTTGAAGTAGCAAATTGGCTCTTAAAGACACCATCTTTTTTAAGTGAAGAACATTGGTCAATAAATTTGTCACAGGAAAAATCCTCCAGCTCTGAAAATATAGTCTAAGTATTTTATTCTCCATTCTCAGACAAAAATCTCTGTCTTTGAATTTATTTCCTAATGATGTTTAGAGCTTGGAATACCAAAATAACTCGCACTATGTGAGTTCTTCACAAAGAACTGTTAAATGGAGCTTTATAAATTTCAAACAAATGCCTTACAGAGACCATTTCAGATACTACATATTTACCTAAAAATAAACAAACCATGTTCTCATGGTCTATCTTAAGATAATACTATTTACAGAGTTCTAGAAAACTCTTTCGGAGAAGGCAATGGCACCCCACTCCAGTACTCTTGCCTGGAAAATCTCATGGACGGATGCACTCCATGGGGTCGCTAGGAGTCAGACCTGACTGAGCGACTTACTTTCACTTTTCACTTTCATGCATTGGAGAAGGAAATGGCAACCCACTCCAGTGTTCTTGCCTGGAGAATCCCAGGGACAGGGGACCCTGGTGAGCTGCCGTCTCTGGGGTCGCACAGAGGCGGACACGACTGAAGTGACTTAGCAGCAGCAGCAGCAGCAGAAAACTCTTTAAATCTAAATCTAAAAAATTCATTATCTCCTATTCGTGTATCTTCAAACTCATACATAGATTTATAACTTCATTTAAGTTTGCCTTCATTTAGATTAACACCATAATTTAAAATTCACATATTCAGAGAGAGCACTCATTGTTACCCAAACTAAGGGGAAAGTATCTTGATTAGGGAATGATTCATTAAAAACGGAGTGGTTATCTGATGTATCAAATAAAACTGCAAGAATTTTCCAAATTTTAAAATTCTTTTGCCAAGTTTTCTTAGGTATATTTGAACATGACAGGCCCTGTGTTTGCATTTGAGGGGTTGAAAAAAAAGAGTGAAAATAAACATTAAGTTCTCCAAACAACTTAAGGCCTAGATGGTGTCAGTAGTGAGGTAAGAGAGAAAGGAGACATTCATAATGGACATGGGGCATGACTCCCAACTCCTGATCACTTTCTGTCCACCTGCTAGTTTATTTTGTTGGGAGCCCTCCCTAGGTACCAACATCAACGTGGCTAGCAGCAATGGCCCACTGAGTGTGTGCTGTATTAAACTGGGCTGGCTTTTTCCTTTGTTGTTTCTGTGCCCTGCTTCATTTTTCTTACATTTCAGTATTTGGGCTTCATTATGGGCCAGATGGTCTTTAATGAAGATTCATTGTCCACTGTAACAGCTGCTTATTCTTAATTCCTCGAGTACTGTCCATTGTCCCATTTATTTGGTGTTTGTAAATGGTCTGTATTGCTAATGTTTTAAAAAACTATTTTAGTTTAGGGTAATCATTAACAGTCAAGGCTTTGCATACATTACTCTTGACTATATGTACAATGTTGTACAGCAGATCTCTAGAACTTATTTATTGTGCTTCAGTTCAGTTCAGTTCAGTCACTTGGTTGTGTCTCACTCTTTGCAACCGTATGGACTACAACACACCAGGCTTCCCTGTCTATCACCAACTCCAACCATCTCATCCTCTGTCATCCCCTTCTCCTTCCACCTTCAATCTTTCCCAGCATCAGGGTCTTTTTCAATGAGTTAGTTCTTTGCATCAGGTGACCAAAGTATTGGACTTTCAGCTTCAGCATCAGTCCTTCCAAAGAATATTCAGGACTGATTTCCTTCAGGATTGACTGGTTGAATCTCCTTACAGTCCAAGGACTCTCAAGAGTCTTCTCCAACACCACAGTTCAAAAGCATCAATTCTTCAGTGCTCAGCTTTCTTTATGGTCCAACTCTCACATCTATACATGGCTACTGGAAAAATCATAGCTTTGACTAGACAGACCTTTGTTGGCAAGCTAATGTCTTTGCTTTTTAATGTGCTGTCCAGGTTGGTCATAGCTTTTCTTCCAAGGAGTAAGCATCTTTCCATTTCACGGCTACAATTACCATCTGCTGTGATTTTGGAGCCCCCAAAAATAAAGTTAGTCACTGTTTCCTTTGTTTCCCGATCTATTTTCCATGAAGTGATGGGACCAGATGCCATGATCTTCATTTTCTGAATGTTGAGCTTTAGCCAACATTTTCACTGTCCTCTTTCACTTTCATCAAGAGGCTCTTTAGTTCTTCTTCATTTTCTGCCATAAGGGTGGTATCATCTGCATATCTGAGGTTATTAATATTTCTCCCGGCAATCTTGATTCCAGCTTGTGCTTCCTCCAGCCCAGCATTTCTCATGATGTACTCTGCATATAGGTTAAATAAGCAGGGTGACAATATACAGCCTTGACGTACTCCTTTTCCTATTTGGGACCAGTGTATTGTTCCATGTCCAGTTCTAATTGTTGTTTCCTAGCCTGCATACAGGTTTCTCAAGAGGCAGATCAGGTGGCCTGGTATTCCGATCTCTTTCAGAATTTTCCACAGTTTATTGTGATCCACACAGTCAAAGGCTTTGGCATAGTCAATAAAGCAGAAGTAGATGTATTTCTGGAACTCTCTTGCTTTTTCTATGAGCCAACAGATGTTGGCAATTTGATCCCTGGTTCCTCTGCCTTTTCTAAATCAAGCTTGAATATCTGTAAGTTCTTGGTTCACATGCTGT
>NW_011495080.1:1059695-1061710 GCF_000754665.1 Bison bison bison
GTACCAGGCATATAAGTTAAATAAGCAGGTGACAATATATAGCCTTGATGTACTCCTTTCCCAGTTTGGAACCAGTCTGTTGTTCCATGTCCAGTTCTAACAGCTGCTTCTTGACCTGCATACAGATTTCTCAGGAGGCAGGTAGAGTGGTCTGGTATTCCCATGTATTGAAGAGTTTTCCACAGTTTGTTGTGATCCACACTGTCAAAGGGTTTGGTGTAGTCAACAAAGCAGAAGTAGATGTATTTCTGGAACTCTCTTGCTTTTTCTATGAGCCAACAGATGTTGGCAATTTGATCTCTGGTTCCTCTGCCTTTTCTAAATCAAGCTTGAATATCTGTAAGTTCTTGGTTCACATACTGTTGAAGCCTGGCTTGGAGGATTTTGAGCATTGCTTTGCTAGTGTGTGAGATGAGTGCAATTGTGCAGTAGTTTGAACATTCAGTTATTGTGCTTAACTAAAGCTTTATGCCTGTTCATTTTTAACTTGTTTACCCTTCCCACCACAGTCCCTGGTTACCACTATTCCATGCTTTGATTCTGTGATTATGACTCCTTTAGATACTTCATGTAAGTGGAAGACTATTTGTCTTTCTATGACTGACTTAGTTCATTTGGCATGATACCCTCAAGGTCCATATGTTGTTGCATATTGTATAATTTCTTTCTTTTTGCATGAGTATAACAAACTTTATGCTACTGAAAATGATTTGGGACTAGGTAGAGGAGGTGACTGCACTGCATTGTGAATGACTTTGAGATAGTTAATTTTATGTGATGTGAATTTCACCTCATGGAAAATAAAGAATCAATTTTTGTGAAAAAAACAAAAAGCCCTCATAGCATTGAAGAACTTGAAGGTGTTAATTTTACTACATATAAATTACACCTGGATAAATATGACTTAAAATAAAGAGTAAAGGCTTTGGAATCAGTTGACCCGGGGTTCAAAGCCCAACTCTGCCACATATTAGCAATCTGTGAGCTTAGGCAAATTACTTAAACTCCCTGCTGTTGAATTCCTTCATGTGTAAAATTGTAATAGTAATAGTGTCGAGGTTGTGTGAGCTGTGGTGGAATTAAAATGGCATCACTATATTTGACCTCCAGGGGCGGCAGCCAGGAGGATCAGCCCCACGTCCAAGGAGCCATGGCTGCGCAGGCACAGGAGGGCCTAGAGGAGCTATTCCACGTTCAAGGTCAGGAAGGGCAGCGGTGAGGAGATACCCCTCGTCCAAGGTAAGGAGCAGTGGCTGCGCTTTGCTGGAGCAGCCGTAAAGAGATACCCCACGCCCAAGGTAAGAGAAACCCAAGTAAGATGGTGGGTGTTGCAAGAGGGCATCAGAGGGCAGACACACTGAAACCATAATCACAGAAAACTAGTCACTCTAATCACAAGGACCACAGCCTTGTCTAACTCAATGAAACTAAGCCATGCCCATGGGGCAACCCAAGATGGGCAGGTCATGGTGGAGAGATCTGACAGAATGTGGTCCACTGGAGAAGGGAATGGCAAACCCCTTCAGTATTCGTGCCTTGAGAACTCCATGAACAGTATGAAAAGTCAAAATGATAGGATACTGAAAGAGGAACTCCCCAGGTCAGTAGGTGCCCAATATGCTACTGGAGATCAGTGGAGAAATAACTCCAGAAAGAATGAAGGGATGGAGCCAAAGCAAAAACAATACCCAGCTGTGGATGTGACTGGTGATAGAAGCAAGGTCCAATGCCGTAAAGAGCAATATTGCATAGGAACCTGGAACGTCAGGTCCATGAATCAAGGCAAATTGGAAGTGGCCAAACAAGAGATGGCAAGAGTGAATGTTGACATTCTAGGAATCCGCGAACTAAAATGGACTGGAATGGGTGAATTTAACTCAGATGACCATTATATCTACTACTGTGGGCAGAATCCTTCAGAAGAAATGCAATAGCCATCATTGTCAACAAAAGAGTCCGAAATGCAGTACTTGGATGCAATCTCAAAAGCGACAGAATGATCTCTGTTCATTTCC
>NW_011495080.1:1062463-1063222 GCF_000754665.1 Bison bison bison
CTAGTGGAGGTGATGGCATTCCAGTTGAGCTATTTCAAATCCTGAAAGATGATGCTGTGAAAGTGCTGCACTCAGTATGCCAGCAAATTTGGAAAACTCAGCAGTGGCCATAGGACTGGAAAAGGTCAGTTTTCATTCCAATCCCAAAAAAGGCAATGCCAAAGAATGCTCAAACTACTGCACAATTGCACCCATTTTACATGCTAGTAAAGTAATGCTCAAAATTCTCCAAGCCAGGTTTCAGCAATATGTGAACCGTGAACTTGTATGGGGAGGGAGGAGGGAGGAGGGTTCAGGATGGGGAACACACGTATACCTATGGCAGATTCATTTCAATATTTGGCAAAACCAATACAATAGTGCAAAGTTTAAAAATAAAATAAAATTTAAAAAAATAAAAAATAAGAAGTGAAAAAAAAAAAAAAGAAAGAAAAGGCAGAGGAACCAGAGATCAAATTGCCAACATCTGCTGGATCATGGAAAAAGCAAGAGAGTTCCAGATAAATATCTATTTCTGGTTTATTGACTATGCCAAAGCCTTTGACTGTGTGGATCATAGTAAACTGTGGAAAATTCTGAAAGAGATGGGAATACCAGACCACCTGACCTGCCTCTTGAGAAATCTGTATGCAGGTCAGGAAGCAACAGTTAGGACTGGACATGGACTGGTTCCAAATAGGAAAAGGAGTTCGTCAAGGCTGTATATTGTCACCCTGCTTATTTAACTTATATGCAGAGTACATCATGAGAAACGCTGGA
>NW_011495080.1:1063971-1067316 GCF_000754665.1 Bison bison bison
AGGGAGGCCTGGCGTGCTGCGATTCATGGGGTTGCAAAGAGTCGGACATGACTGAGTGACTGAACTGAACTGAAGAAGCTCAAATCTGCTCCTAATGAAGTCACCTTTGTCTACAAAGTCCTTGAAGTTAGCACAAAGCCAGCTGGGATGCTGAGTCCAGGCTCCAGAGGAGAACCTGGGAACTTAATCTGGAAAAGTATGGGTTTTTGTTTTCCTTTTTGATCTCAAACATAGCAGGTCAAGCCTGTTCCATTTATACCTACTTGAAAATTTAAATTTCATTTCAATTAAACATTTCAATGGTAAAAATAAATAAATAATAAAACTATATGTTCTAGTGACAATGGGAAAAGAATGAGAAAGATAAAACCATTGATTCTAAAGCTTAGAATGGAGCCAGCTCAGGCCACTCTCAAAGGCCTGCTCACCGAGTGAGAGAGGGCAGAGAGGAAGCTGTTAAGTTTAGGGCTGTGTGCAGATTCTCATGCATTAGGACTGAGGTCCAGCAGGAAACCTGAAATTGGGTCCAGATTTGGACCTTTCTTTGTAGAGATGGCATAACTTAACCTTAACAGCAACTCAGTTTTAGGGAATGACTGAAGAGAGGGTTGAGAAAGGAGCAGAGAGGAATCTTGCGTGCCTTTCCTTAGAAGTCAGCAAATCTTTTCCTTACTGGTTCATTATAGATATTCAATGGCATAATGCAGGGAAAGTACAGATAACAATGCTGAAAATAGACCTAGCTACGATAAGTAGGAGACGGCAGAAATATTTGTTGAATTGACTTTATCATTTTCTCAAATTGTCTATCCTGCTTTCTTTCCTTTGTCTTCACTGCAGGAAATTGAGTTTTGGGCTGCACCATGACTTTGTAGGAGATGGCTGCATTTTAACCTCTTTAGAAGCATTTCCCATAGAGCTTCGTGCAATCAGGACATAAAGGTAAAACGATCTGTATCATTGCTTTGAAAAGCTCAGGACCATTCTAATTGCTTAGCAGGAGAGAAAGACTGTGCAGAGGTCTGGAGCACTAAGATGAACTGTTATGAAAAGGGTTACATGTATCTTAGCTCTGTTGGTTCTTTGAAAATCAAAACGTCTGACAATACACCCTGGGGAAGAAGCTGTGCCTGTTCTTTTCAGGCAGATGAGCTTAATACTTGCTATAGCAGTGATTTCAGACACACTGCCTTTCTGGAAATGAGATTGTATTTAAAAGAACAGGCTCTTGTCATCTATCTCTTTTCTTCCAATGAATAGTAAGAAAAGATGATGTTTCTGAAAGGAGATTTTGATGTTTATCGTCATTTAACATGTTTGGAAATGTAGGACTAACCCCACAGATACTGCTCATTCTCTTCCTGAGTATACGCCTGCAGTTCCAGAAGATGTCAACTTAAATCTGAATCTCCCTACAATAGGGATTTTCCTTAGGCATGAAGCTCTGAAAGCATCAGTGACAATCAACAATTCCATCCCTGATGCTCTTTTCCTATAAAACTTAACTTCTTGCTCAGTAAGTAGCATAAATGTAAACATTTTTATTAGACATTTCTCATGACCTTTAAGGATGCTTAAAATAAGTTGTTTAGAGAAAGACTGAAAGAAGCACAAAATGTAACTATAAACTGATACCTTAGATACTAAAACCTCTTATTATCAGTCAAAAATCATCTCTTAACTTTGGTTTTCCTTCTCTTTTGAGTGAAACTTTGACTTTCTCTCATTACAGGTTTTGGAAAAAATCATGCCCGACCAGTTAGTCACTTGTAGTTTGTGTTTGAGAAGTCCTATCACACCTATTTCAGCTTCTCACTTAATTGAAAGTCATTAGTGTCAGATCTTCTTACTGGTTTTCATGATAACTTAATTAGCCTGCTCCTTTATGCAAGAGGAATTAAGTTTATATTTTCTTTCACTCTTCATGCTCTCTGTTTCTTGATTTTGCTAAAAAAATATATACCATTTATTTTTTGACCTATGTAAAGTCTGTCTTAAATTCTATGATAATTCCTTGCCAATAGGAAAAAAGGTAACTTATCAACCAATGTGGTATTAATTCCAGGGCCTACTCTATTCTTCTTCATCAATATTTAACTACCATTCTATGACTTCGAGACCAAGGCCTACAGTGGAACACTTCCCAGATACTTTTAATACCTTTATAAAATACTTCTTAAAAATAATCCATGCTATTTTTGACTGTTGTGGAGAAACATTGAGCATGTTGAAAAAAACAGGAAATGGATTTGGGGAAAGGCAACCCAGTAAATAGATTCAGTGTTCTGTGTTGTCATACCCACAAAATGTTAGCTTAAACTGCCCTTTGAACAGCGCCTATGAATGCACCACTCTTTTCTTATTTTTCATTTCCTTCCAGCTTCTGAAAAGGGCTTCCCGGGTGGCACAGTGGTGAAGAATTAACCTGCCAATGCAGGAGACATGGGTTCAGTCCTTGGGTTAGAAAGATCCCCTGGGTTAGAAAGATCCAGTATTCTTGCCTGGGAAATCCCATGGACAGAGCAGCCCGAAGGGCTATAGTTCATGGGGTCGAAAAAGAGTCAGACACGACTTTAGCGACTAAAAACAAAAACAAACTTCTGAAATTTGTAAAGATTCACTAATCTCTGAGGAAACATAGGGGCCAGTGTAATGCTGTGGACATTCAAGAAAGGGGAAATTCTGTATCAGAGAATTGTCTTAAATAAATAAACCTAAAAATCTTTGGCCAAAATTACTACATGTCAGTTCAATTCAGTAGCTCAGTTTTGTCCGATTCTTTGTGACCCCATGTACTACAGCACATCAGGCTTCCCTGTCCATCACCAACTCCCGGAGCTTGCTCAAACTCATGTCCAAAGAGTCGGTGATGCCATCCAATCATCTCATCCTCTGTCGTCCCCTTCTTCTCCTGCCTTCAATTTTCCCAGCATCAGGGTCTTTTCCAATGAGTCAGTTCTTCTCATCAGGTGGCCAAAGGATTGGAGTTTCAGCTTCAGCAACTTCCAATGAAGGTTCAGTGTTGATTTCCTTTAGGAAATCATTGATCTCTTTGCAGTCCAAGGGACTCTCAAGAGTCTTCTCCAACACCACAGTTCAAAAGCATCAATTCTTTGGCACTCAGTTTTAATTATACTTTCAATTACACTTAAATTGTTTAAGATGGTTTTGGCATCTGATGTAATTTTTGTATGTCTTATTTTGACACATATCAGTCTTGTGTAGATATTAAAAAAATGTTTTACATGTGCCTAAAGCTTGGCCACCTCATGCGAAGAGTTGACTCATTGGAAAAGACTCTGATGCTGGAAGGGATTGGGGGCAGGAGGAGACGGGGACGACAGA
>NW_011495080.1:1067416-1068897 GCF_000754665.1 Bison bison bison
TAAGTCAGCATTGGAAAAGACTCTGATGCTGGAAGGGATTGGGGGCAGGAGGAGACGGGGACGACAGAGGATGAGATGGCTGGATGGCATCACTGACTCGATGGACATGAGTCTGAGTGAACTCCAGGAGTTGGTGATGGACAAGGAGTCTTGGTGTGCTGTGATTCATGGGGTCGTGAAGAGTCGGACACGACTGAGCAACTGAACTGACTGAAAGTTTATGAACTGAGCAAATGACTATAATAATCTAAACCTTTAAGTAAGTAACTCTTAAGAAGACTTTTTGTCTTAAAATATAGCAAAGATATTTTCTTCAAATTTGAACAGAATCGTGTTCTTTAAATTGTTGGTACCAAGAAATTGAATGGCTTATATAAAGAGTCCTAGGTTATGTAATTTTTTTTTTTACTGTTGCATAGCCATTTGTTGAAATATATTAGCTACTCAAAGATTCATGATTACAGTCAATAAAAGAGCAGTGTATCCACAAAGGAGAGAGAGAGAGTGAGGTGGCAAGATGATGCAGAGAGAGAGAGACAAGGAGAGAGAGTGAGTATCATTTTTCAGTATCTTCTATGGTGTGTCTTGGTATGACTGAGAATATCCTTGTTTAGCTAGAACTGTTGAATTAAACAATTCCAGAGGAAACATTCTGCTTTGGTTATAATCAGATCACATTTTTTTAGGAACAGAGCAAAGTGGTTTTTTACCCTGGAGATAGATAAATCTGGTTTTAGTCTGATAGGCTGTTTCATCTCTCACACCTAAGTTTCTTCTGTATAAGATCAGGATCACAGTTTCTACTTCATAATTTCTATAGGATTAAATGAAATGTCATATTAAAAAGGTTTAGTATGGATCTCAGCACTTTTTTTATTTATATATTTTTGTTGTGTTGTTGTTTAGTCTCTCAACTGTGTCTGACTCTTTGTGACCCCATGGACTGTAGCCCTACAGGCTCCTCCATCCATGAGATTTCCCAGGCAAGAATACTGGAGTGGGTTGCCATTTCCTTCTCCAGGGCATCTTCCCAATACAGGGATCAAAATTACATCTCCTGCCTTGGCAGACAAGATTCTTTACCACTAAACCATCAGGGAAGCCTGTTTTTTATGTAGACACGACTGAGCGACTGAACTGAACTGAACTGAACTGAAGTGAACAGCTGGGTGTGATACCAAAGAGGCAGACAGTATAACAAGGATATCAGGGAGATAGACAGCAAAAAAGAAACTGGTTAAAACCACTGTCAGCCCAGGATGATTGAATGCCTAAGGCTTTGCCATCTGAAAACCTATGGGATGCAGCTTAAGCATTACTTAGAGGGAAATTTGGGAGAAGGCAATGGCACCCCACTCTGGTACTCTTGCCTGGAAAATCCCATGGATGGAAGAGCCTGGTAGGCTGCAGTCCATGGGGTCGCTAAAAGTTGGACACGACTGAGCGACTTCACTTTCACTTTTCACTTTCATGCCCTGGAG
>NW_011495080.1:1068997-1072333 GCF_000754665.1 Bison bison bison
GAGAAGGAAATGGCAACCCCCTCTGGTGTTCTTGCCTGGAGAATCCCAGGGATGGGGGAGCCTGGTGGGCTGCCGTCTATGGGGTTGCACAGAGTTGGACACGACTTAAGTGACTTAGCAGTAGCAGCAGTAGCAGCAGAGGGAAATTTATAGTGGCAAATGCCTACATTTAAAAAAGAAGAAATCCCAATTCAGTAACACAACATTCCATGTTAAGAAACTTAAAAGAAGAGAAAAGTAAACTTCAAATGAAAGTGAAAGTGAAAGTGAAATTGAAGTTGCTCAGTCGTGTCCAACTCTTTGCTACCCCGTGGTCTGTAGCCTACCAGGCTCCTCTGTCCATGGGATTCTCCAGGCAAGAATACTGGAGTGGGTTGCCATTTCCTTCTCCAGGGGATCTTCCCAACCCAGGGATCGAACCTGGGTCTCCTGCATTGCAGGCAGACACTTTAACTCTGAGCTACCAGAGGTAGCTTAATATAAGCACAATAAAACTTAAAATAAGCACAATAAATGAAATGATTTATTTACCAGAGGTAGCTTAATATAAGCACAATAAAACTTAAAATAAGCACAATAAATGAAATGATAAAAATTAAAGCAGATATAAATGAAACAGGGAATACAAAAACAGAGAAATCAGTAAAACCAAAAGTTGGTTTTTTGAAAAAGGGCAACAAAAATGACAAACTGAGCTAAACTAAGAAAAAAAAAATAAGGCTTCAGTTACTAAACTTTTTTTTTTTTTTTAAACTTTACATAATTGTATTAGTTTTGCCAAATATCAAAATGAATCCACCACAGGTATACATGTGTTCCCCATCCTGAACCCTCCTCCCTCCTCCCTCCCCATATGTAAGAGAGACATCACTACTGGCCTTGCACAAATAAAAAGGACTATAGGGTAATAATTATACCTCAACAAATAAGATCTCTTTTGTTGCTGCTAAGTCGCTTCAGTCGTGACCGACTCTGTGCGTCCCCATAGACGGCAGCCCACGGCTCCCCCGTCCCTGGGATTCTCCAGGCAAGAACACTGGAGTGGGTCGCCATTTCCTTCTCCAATAAGATCTCTTAGCAACGGACAAATCTCTAGAAAGACACAAGAGAGTGTGACTTTTGCAGAAGTGGAGACATATGAATCAATGTAAGAATGGGCCCAAAACAGTTATATTTATGGTCATTTGACCTTTTGACAAGGGTGCAAAGAAAGATAAATGGAGGAAGAAAAGTCTTTTTAGCAGTTGTTATTGGTACAACTGGATATAATGAAAAAGAATGAAGCTGAACTGTTTTCTCTCCATCCACAAAACTTAACTCAAAATGGATCATGGAACTAAATGCAAGATTTAAATTATAAAACTCTTAAAAGATAGTATAGAAACAAATATTTATGAGTTAGACAAAGTATTCTTGGATATACTATCAAAAGCATATAATAAAAGAAATGATAGGTCAAATGATAAAAAAATTTTTAAGTGCTACAAAGGACACCATTAAGAAATTGAAAAAATAACACAGGAGAAAATATTTGCAATTTTATGTCTGATAAAGAGTCTTGTATCCAGAATGCATGAACTCATCATAATAAAAGGAGAGCTGACCTATTAAGATAGTGATATGAGCAATAAGTACATGAAAAAAATGCTCAAGATCATTAACCATCAGGGAAATGCAAACTGTAACTCTAATGAGATACTGTTTCACACTAGGGTGACTTTAAGCAAAATGACAACTGATTACAAGTGTTGACAAGGTTGTGGAAAAATTGGAAACTTCATACATTGGTGGTGAGAATGTGAATCACCACAGCCTCTTATATCTGACAATTCTTTTAGTAGGTTAAAAATAAAGTCAACATATGGTCCATCATATATTGGCAGAGGATGTTCTGCCATATGAAGGACCTTCACCATATGAAGGACAGGGTGTTCCCTGTCCATTATCTCCCAGAGTTTGCTCAAACTCATGTCCATTGAGTCAATGATGCTATATAACCATCTCATACCACCATTCCTAGATATATATCCATGAAAAATAACTTCCAACCATACAAAAACTTGTATGTGAATGTTTGTAACAGCATTGATCATAATGGCAAAAAAGTAGAAACAACCTAAGTGACCACTGACTGATAAATGGATAAACCAAATTTGGTATACCCACGCAATGAAATATTACACAATAATAAAAAGAATAAAGTACTGATACATGTGACCACCATGGATGAACTTTGAAAACATGGTTGTTTCTCAGTCGCCAAGTTGTGTTCGACTCTTTGCAACTCCATGGACTGCAGTGCACCAGGCTTCCCTGTCCTTCATTATCTCCTGGAGTTTGCTGAAACTCATGTCCACTGCTGTTAGATGCTGTTAGATCCACATGCTGTTAGATAGCATGGTAGATAGCATGGTAGATGCTATCTAACCATCTCATCCTCTGTGGCCCCCTTCTTCTCTTGCCCTCATTCTTTCCCAGCATCAGTGTCTTTGAAAGAGGAGAGTGAAAAATCTGGCTTAAAACTCAACGTTAAAAAAACTAAGATCATGGCCTCCAGTTCCATCACTTCATGGAAAATAGATGCTGAAAAAGTGAAAAGAGTGACTCTTGAAAACATTAAGCTAAATGAAAGAAGCCAGAAAAAATATCAAATATCATATTTGTTCCATATTCTTGGGCTTCCCTTGTGGCTCAGCTGGTAAATAATCTACCTGCAATGCGGGAGACTTGGGTTCAATCCCTGGGTTGGGAAGAGCCCCTGGAGAAGGGAAAGGCTACCCACTTCAGTTTTCTGGCCTGGAGAATTCCATGGACTATATAGTCCATGGGATCGCAAAGAGTCAGACCTGACTGAATGACTTTCACTTTCACTTCCATTTGTAGGAAATTTGCAGAATACACACATCTATAGACATGGTGTGGATCACAATAAACTGTGAAAAATTCTGAAAGAGATGGGAATACCAGACAACCTGATCTACCTCTTGAGAAATCTGTATGCAGGTCGGGAAGCAACAGTTAGAACTGGACATGGAACAACAGACTGGTTCCAAATAGGAAAAGGAGTTCGTCAAGGCTGTATATTGTCACCCTGTTTATTTAACTTATATGCAGAGTACATCATGAGAAACGCTGGATTGGAAGAAGCACAAGCTGGAATCAAGATTGCCGGGAGAAATATCAATAACCTCAGATATGCAGATGACACCACCCTTATGGCAGAAAGTGAAGAGGAACTCAAAAGTCTCTTGATGAAAGTGAAAGTGGAGAGTGAAAAAGTTGGCTTAAAGCTCAACATTCAGAAAACGAAGATCATGGCATCCGGTCCCATCACTT
>NW_011495080.1:1072433-1081073 GCF_000754665.1 Bison bison bison
TGGACTGTGAAGAAGGCTGAGCACCGAAGAATTGATGCTTTTGAACTGTGGTGTTAGAGAAGACTCTTGAGAGTCCCTTGGACTGCAAGGAGATCCAACCAGTCCATTCTAAAGGAGATCAGCCCTGGGTGTTCTTTGGAAGGAATGATGCTAAAGCTGAAACTCCAGTACTTTGGCCACCTCATGTGAAGAGTTGACTCATTGGAAAAGACTCTGATGCTGGAAGGGATTGGGGGCAAGAGGAGAAGGGGACGACAGAGGATGAGATGGCTGGATGGCATCACTGACTCGATGGACGTGGGTCTCAGTGAACTCCGGGAGTCGGTGATGGACAGTGAGGCCCGGCATGCTGCAATTCATGGGGTCGCAAAGAGTCGGACACGAGTGTGTGACTGATCTGACCTGATCTGATAGACATGGTAAATATATTACTGTTAAAGGCTATGGATGGAGAGTGAGGACCATGGGATGGGAAATGATTTATTATGTTTACAGGGGATTTTTTTGTACTGATAAAATTGTACTAAGATTTGATTGTGGTGATGGTTGCATAACCCAGTAACTATGCTTCAAACCACTGAATTGTAGACCCAAATGGTGAATAGTGTGACAAGTAAATTGTAGCTCATTTAAACCATTTTAAAAGAAATGAAAAAGAAACTGACACAAGTTCTGCATCAATGGTCCGAAGAGGAAGAGAAAGAGAAAATGGAAGAGAAAAGGCAAAAATGAGCAAGTTGGTGTGCAGGAAACTAGATGGTTTTTGACAGGAAAGAAATAATCTCTGGTATAAAGTCAAAAAAGTCTTGAAAAGTTCCTCTGAAAAGACATAACAATTTTCCTAAGTATAAAAATTTTGGTGAGCAAAGCATTTCAAAATAGATAGAAAAAACCTAAAACACTAATTTACTGTAGTTAGAAACCTATTATTTTAATTGTTCTATAATCATAGTTCTTATTTTTTCATGTTATCAATAAATCCAGAAAATATTCTCTTTTTTGTTTACTAAGTATTTCCTGTGATTTAAATTTGCTTTCATTTGTCATGATTTTTTATTCATGTTCCTTTTGCAAGTTCTGAATATATTTGCTTATTTATACTCACATCACTAGTAATAAGAATAATAATATCCTGTAATCAAAAGTTTTTGTTATTAAATCAGCCTCTAATTTTCTTTAGAAGTCTACCTATTCTTGCTTTTAATAGAGTGATAATGTCTCCCTTTTAATCTCATACCATATCTCATATCCAACTGTCACAATTTGAACATTATCTATTCATGGACTTTACTATTATAATCTTAAAATCACAATGCTTGAAAGTCACTCTAGAAATTATCTTGACCACTTCTTTATGTGTATCCTGGTTTTTACTTCCTATCTCATTTCCACAGATAAAAATTCTTTGTTATATCTTTTATTTGTTCTGATAGCTCACAATTTTACATGATTCAAAGCAACATTCCATTTTCAAGAGCAGTGGAGAACAGCTATCTTCTTTTAATATTCTTTTATATATGTAAGTGTGTTTTCTGTCATCTTTCAGACCTCTGCTTACTATAACCCTGACTTCATTTGTCAGTTAAAAAGACAAAATAGAACAAACAAAAATTGGTAAAAATCTGTACTTAAATGTGTAGTATGAAATAGGTAACATTAATGCAATATTGTATTAAAAATAATAGCTAGCATTTGCTATTCAAAGCAACTTATTGTGTTCTCTATCATCTAATATTTTACAACATTACTTTGAGGAAGTTCTATTATTATCTCCATTTTATAACTGAGGAAACTGAGGGGCAAAGCTATTATTTGCTCAGCACCAACTAAGACATTTGTGATTATTTTAACACTTAAAAATAGAAAAGGTAGATTAATACAGAAAACTGAAAACACTCCAAATAATTGAAAGATAGATCAAATAGCTGTTATTTTTGTAGCAAAAACAATCTAGTGAATCTTCATTTATGCATCATTCATGTTTAACAGCCATCAACTTTCCACTAACCTTGCTTCATTTATAACATTTACTCAAACCTCTTAAGTTGTAAATATTAAATATCTTGATGCAAATCTCAGAATTCACTGATATCTTATAATTTTTGCATAAATGTTTATTATGCATCTCACAAAGACAGACCTCCTCTTAACATAATCACAATACTAAGAATACTCAAACAATACTCCTGTAATATCCTAAAATGTATAAGTAGTGTTCACAATTCCCTGATACATCAGTTTTTGACAGTTCGCATTAAAATCCAAATAAGGTCCATATACTGTAACTAGTTAATGTGTCTCAATCTATAGATTTCTCCTTAATATGTAGTTTACTGTTATTTTGCAATCTGTTTGTTCAAGTTACCACTCACTCCCTTTGACCATGGAGCTTCTCCACCAATCTATATTTTGAAGAGTACATCACAGTCATTTATTTCAACAGATCTCTTTCACCAACACTTTTTGAACTTTCTGTAGTTAATTCTAGAGCCCTGACCACATTGTGGTTTTAAGCTTTAGCAAAAGTATTTCATAGGTGATGTGGATTTCTTAATTGGAAAACCATGTCTTTCTAGAAAATTGAGAATGCAGAGAAAAATCTACTATCCATATTGTTTAGTTAAGATCAAACATAAGAGTGAATAGAGAAGAAAATTTTACCTGAAATTTAACATGCAAAACAGATTCTAGAATATGGACAGACTTAAACAGACTTAAAAATACATAAATAAAAGTATTTCCCTGAAGCTCAGTCAGAGTTTACTGGGCCAATCAACATGGATGAAGCACTTTGCAATCCTTAATTTGAAATCTTTCAAACTGACTCACAACTTACAAATAGGTAGACTTTGTTCTTTGTTCTTTCATGGTTTGTGCTCTTAACATTCACTACTAAAGGTAAGTCCAGCATCATTTGTCACACATTGCTCAGTGACATTGTTTAATACCTATAAAATAAACCATGAAATCAACTTTGAAAAGTAGTAAAGAGTACTGACAGTAAGATCAATGGCAAGCTTTCCTGAGGAAAGAAGGGGCTTGAGAAAGAGAATTTGTTGATAGTATCACAAAATGAATTTTTTTTTTTTTACTTTTGAAAAATTTAAAACAAGGGAAGTCTACTGCTATTTAATTCTAATCCCAACTGTATAGAATGGATTGCAAGAGAAAAGAAACCATTAGTCATAAATTTTGTAATCTTCCATCATCCTACCTAGGAGATAATGCAGCTCCTATTTTTGGCCAAACTTCCTCTTGTTAAATCTGAAATTAATGGATTTGTACGAAATGGTAAGAGATCAGGGGATAGGATTAAAACATCATCCTGGTGGAAGAACACCCTTGCAATATGAATTGCTTTTATATGTCATGGATATTTTTCCTCTCTTCTCATCCAAAATTCATATGGAGCCCTGGTAATGTCATCTCAGTCAGTGTGTTGGCAAAATAGAGATTTTTATGCAGGTTTGTATAGAAATCAACTCTCTATTAGACTCTTCCTTCCATCATATTCTTTCATCTGTATTCTTTACATTGGAAGATGATTCTCAATCTTCATTCTGCCTTTCTATTCCTTTTAGGGATTTCCCGCCCCCCCCACAATGGCATGGAGCTCTCTGGCATGTGAATCTGACTGTATAAAAATAAAGTTCATGTTCAACTGTTTAGCTGAATCAGAAGAACAAGAGGGTCTCAGAGTTCGAGGTATCCATGGTTTTGATGGACTGTAACCACTATAAAGTACAGTATTTTAGGACATGGTACTTTTTATTCAAAAGACATAAAGGTTGTTGGATATAGTAAAATTAATATAGTCTTTAAGATCTAGAGTCCAGGTTTATATTTCAGATCCATAACATGAATTGGCATGTCTCTTACTCTTAATTTAAGAGTGTTTCCTCAAAAGTAAAAAATGAAAAGAACTTCATGTTTTTCTGGCAAAGTATTAATATCACATTAAATGTCTATAAAATTATGAATTAAAAATCACATTATTTTTTATATATATATATATAACATATAGTATCCAATATATTATATATACACACAGTCTTAGCTTTTCATGGTACTGTAGAACCATAAAAATAACCATGCAAGCTGAAACCAGGAAAATGTTAATAATATATGGGGAAAATGCAATTTTCTTTAAAATTTTTGTTGGTGTTAAAAACTGCTTTATTCTTGGTTATAAATGTATAGAAAAAATGAAAAAAATAACAAAATTAGTATTTCCTTATTATGCTGTGATTTAAAATATTAGAAGAATTAGGAATGAAAATCAAAATGCTTTATTCCTTTGTTAATAACAAACATTATCTATGTATACCTATGGCTGATTCATGTTGAGGTTTGACAGGAAACAGCAAAATTCTCTATGGCAATTTTCCTTCAATAAAAAATAAATTAAAAAAAAAAAACAAACATCATCAAGAAAAGATTTTGGGGGGTTGCACCATGAAGCATGGGGGATCTTAGTTCCTGACCAGGGATGGAAGCCGGGCCTCTGCAGCGGAAGTGTAGAGTTCTAGCCACTGGCTGTTGTTGTTTAGTTGCTCAGTCATGTCTGACTCTTTGCAACCCATGGACTGTAGCACGCCAGGCCTCCCTGTCCCTCACCATCTCCCAAAGTTTGTCCAAGTTCACGTCATTGCATAGGTGATGCCATCCAGCCATCTCATTCTCTGACACCCTCTTGTCCTGCACTCAACCTTTCCCAGCATCCGGGACTTTTCCAATGAGTCGGCTATTTGCATCACATGATCAAATTACTGGAGCTTCAGCTGAAGCATCAGTTCTTCCAACAAGTATTCAGGGTTGATTTCCCTTAAGATTGACTGCTGTGACCTCCTTGCAGTCCAAGGTACTCTCAGGAGTCTTCTCCAGCACCACAGTTTAAAAGTATCCATTCTTTGGCACTCTGTCTTCTTTATGGTCCAGCTCTCATAACTATACGTGACCAGTGGGAACACCATAACCTTGACTCTCCAGACCTTTTCCAGCAGATTAATGTCTCTGCTTTTCAACTTACTGTCTAGGTTTGTCATAGCTTTCCTGCCAAGAAGTAATTTTCTTCTGATTTGATGGCTGTAGTCACCATCTGCAGAGACTTTAGAGCCCAAGGAGAAGAAATCTGTCAATACTTCCACCTTTACCCCTTCTATTTGCTAAGAAGTAATGGGGTCAGCGGAGAAGGCAATGGCACCCCACTCCAGTACTCTTGCTTGGAAAATCCCATGGACGGAGGAGCCTGTTAGGCTGCAATCCATGGGGTCGCTAAGAGTCAGACACGACTGAGCGACTTCACTTTCACTCTTCACTTTCATGCATTGGAGAAGGAAATGGCAGCCCACTCCAGTGTTCTTGCCTGGAGAATCCCAGGGACGGGGGAGCCTGGTGGGCTGCCGTCTACGGGGTCACACAGAGTCAGACACGACTGAAGTGACTTAGCATAGCATACCATAGCATAGCAATGGGGTCAGATGCCATGATCTTAGGATTTTTAATATTTAGTTTTAAGCTGGCTCTTTTACTCTCCTCCTTCACCCTCAAGAGGCTCTTTAGTTCCTCTTCCCTTTCTGACATTAGAGTGGTGTCATCCATGTATCTGAGGTTGTTCATGTTTCTCCCACCTATCTTGATTCCAGCTTGTAATTTACCAAACCCAGCATTTCTCATGATGTGCCCAGCGTATAGGTTAAACAAACAGGGTGACTCCTTTCTCAATCCTGAACCCATCAGTTGTTCCATACAGGAATCTAACTGTTGCTTCTTGACCCCCATACAGGTTTCTCAGGAGACAGGTTAGATGGTCTGGTATTGCCATCTCTTTAAGAGCTTTCCACAGTTTGTTATGATCCACTCAGTCAAAAGCTTTAACATAGTTGATGAAACAGAGGTAGATGTTTTTCTGGAATTCCCTTGTTTTCTCTATGATTGAACAAATGTTGGCAATTTGATCTCTGGTTCCTCTGTCTTTTCTAAACGCAGTTTGGATGCCTGGAAGTTCTTGGATCATATAATACTGAAGCCTAGCATGTAGGATTTTAAGCATGACCTTACTAGCATGGGAAATGAGTGCAATTGTTCCATGGTTTGAACATTCTTTAGTACTACCCTTCTTGGGAACTGGGATAAGAATTGACCTTTTCCAGTCCTGTGGCCACTGCTAGGTATTTTGGATTTTCTGACCTATTGAGTGCAGCACTTTGATCACCAGATAATTCCCTATCAAGGAATAGTGCTTGAATAGTGCTTGCTTTCTTCTGTGACATTTGACTCAGAGTAAGTATCTTTCCAGGACTTGGGTGAATAGTCATTCTCCTTTTTTAGTTTGGATTAACTTCCAAAATTTTACTCTTCACATTTTCAATGTCATGTAATATCTTAGAGTCCCTTCAATGTGCAAGATGTGCCAATGTCACTTGCCAATGTCACATCCTTTTTTCCATTACAACTAATTCTCAATTTTCTTACGCCATTATTACTTTGTATTTCTAGGCTACTCTTTCATCTTGTTGACCAACTTCCTCTTTTGATTATTCATTTTTGTAAAATGTCACATGGGCTTATCAACGGGAGACAAAAAGGAGATGTAAACAAAAACGTCCCTATGTGTAAACAGATGTGAAGTGACTGATTACCTATTGACTGTGAAAGAAATAACATAGTTGGTAGCTGACCATTTGTCTTGATTTGTGGATCTGTGGACTGAAAAGCTAGTGGTGAGGTTTGTATTTTACACATTACTCACAGAAAATAAACTGTGGTACTAAAATTTGAACTGTGTTGTTGGAGGGCTAATATGTTTTCATTAAACCATGGTAACAAAAATGCATGTATGTCAAATCACGCAAAGTGAGTGTTGTCGTATATGATAAAGATAGTTTATTCAGTTTCTTTTAAGGTGTTATTACATGTAACATTATTAACTAGGACTAAGAATTAATTTGCCTTCACAGACCAGATTGATACCAATAAGAGTACCAGTTATACTGATACAACAGAAAGTTCTGTTTTTCCATGTTGGCTCTATCTCTTTAGAGATTTTGTGTTAATTTTTTGCTGTGTTGACTTAATATCTCTGATGGGTCAAGAAAATCCTTTGAATTGCAATTTGTTCAGCTTTTTTTTCTTGTAAGGATGGGAGCAGACTGCTTTCAGGCTTTCTTCTCTGAGTAAAAATGAGATAACTATATAGGACTCTAAGCAGTATGCCATAGAGTCTCCTTTGACAGAAAGAGGGGACAAGGGGAGGAGCCAAGATGGCGGAGGAGTAGGACAGGGAGAACACTTTCTCCCCCACAAATTCATCAAAAGAACACTTAAATGCCAAGTAAATTCCACAAAACAACTTCTGAATGCTGGCATAGGACATCAGGCACCCAGAAAAGCAACCCAAGTCTTCGAAAGGAGGTAGGAAAAAATATAAAAGACAAAAAAAGAGACAAAAGAGGGAGGGATGGAGTTCCATCCCAGGAAGGGAGTCTTAAAAAGAGAGAAGTTTCCAAACACCAGGAAACCTCACTGCCGAATCTGTGCTGAGCTTTGGAAGCACAGAGGGCAGCATAACAGGGAGGAAAAATAAATAAACAATTAAAACCCACAGATTGCGAGCCCTACAGTAACTCCCTCAGCGGAGAAGCAGCACAGACGCCTGCACATGCCATTAGCATGCGGGGGCTGAGCAGGGAGGCATGGCGCGGGCTGCATCACTTAGAGTAAGGACCTGGCCTGAATACCCTGAGCGCTATCTGAGCGAAATAATTTGGGCTAGCAAACCAGACTGTGGTATATCTACCACGTGAAAAGCCAGCCCTAACCTAAGACACCACCAAGCCCGCACACGGAACAAAGGACTGAACAGAGAGATAGCTGGCTGCAGATCTTCCCCCTCCAGTGACAGGCAGCCAGAACCAGAAGGGGGCAATCGCAGCCCCAGAGAGACATTATCTATAAAACTGTAAGCAGGCTTCCTTGCTAACTAAAACTTCTTGGGGGTCTGGACGGTCAACATCTGCCTGAGAAGGCGCGCCGGTTGTACACCTAGATAACCGAGCGGGGAGGCGATAAGTCCCAGCAATCGCGCTCACCAAACACCTCATCACCTGAGCTGCTCGGACCTGGGAAGGGCACAAAATGCAGGCCCAACCGAGTCTGCGCCTCTGAGGACTACCCGAGTGCCTGAACCTGAGCGGCTTGGACCTGGGAGGTGCAGGCAGCCCAGGGTCCGCCACGGATGGTTCCCGGTGGAGCAACCTAGAGCCTGAGCAGTGTGGGCAGGGAGGCTACACGTGCCGTGAGCCGCGGCAGACCCAGTGTAGCTGAGGCACTGCGAGCACACGCCAGTGTTATTTGTTTGCAGCATCCCTCCCTCCCTCCCCACAGCGCGACTGAACAAGTGAGCCTAAAAAAAAAAAAGTGTCCTCCATATCCCCTTTGTGTCAGGGCGGAAACCAGACACTGAAGAGACCAGCAAACAGAAGAAGCTATAACAGAGGGAACCGCCTTGGAAGCTACAGGCAATAGATTAAAATCCTGTGGTTACTACCAACTACATAGGAAGGGGCCTATAGATCTTGAGAAATATAAGTCGGACCAAGGAACTAGCCAAAAATGAACTGAACCCACAATACTCACAAC
>NW_011495080.1:1081525-1082023 GCF_000754665.1 Bison bison bison
GTTTGTTTTTTCTCTCTTTCTTTCCTTCTTCTTTTCTTTAACATCATATTTTTGAAATTCCAAACTCTACTCTAGATTTTTAAGTTTTGCTTTTATGTATTTGTTACCAATTTTGTACCTTTAAGAACCCAATCTTCAGTACCCATTTCTCACTAGGGAACGAGATTACTGGCTTAACTGCTCTCTCCCTTTGGACTCTCCTTTTTTCTCCACCAGGTCGCATGTGTCTCCTCCCTAACCCCTCTCTACTCTACCCAACTCTGTGAATTTCCGTGTGTTCCAGACGGTGGAGAACACTTAGGGAATTGATTACTGGATGGATCTGTCTCCCTCCTTTTCATTCCCCCCTTTTATCCTCCTGGCCACCTCTGTCTCCTTCCTCCTTCTTCTCTTCTCTGTATAACTCCGTGAACATCTCTGAGCAGTCCAGTTGTGGAGTGCACATAAGGAAGTGATTACTGGCTAGCCCACTCTCTCCTCTATTGATTCCACCTCTTC
>NW_011495080.1:1082650-1083399 GCF_000754665.1 Bison bison bison
TTAAGTCCAAACCCTGACTCCAGGGAACTCCTGACTCCAAGGAACATTAATTGACAGGAGCTCATCAAATGCCTCCATACCTACACTGAAACCAAGCACCACACAAGGGCCAACAAGTTCCAGTGTAAGACATACCAAACAAATTCTAGAGCAACAAAGGAACACAGCCCTGAGCTCCAAGATACAGGCTGCCCAAAGTCACCCCAAAACCATAGACATCTCATAACTCATTACTGGACGCTTCATTGCACTCCAGAGAGAAGAAATACAGCTCCACCCACCAGAACACCAACACAAGCTTCCCTAACCGGGAAACCTTGACAAACCACCTGTACAAACCCACACACAGCGAGGAAACGCCACAATAAAGAGAACTCCACAAACTGCCAGAATACAGAAAGGACACCCCGAAATCAGCGATTTAAACAAGATGAAGAGACAGAGGAATACCCAGCAGATAAAGGAACAGGATAAATGCCTACCAAACCAAACAAAAGAGGAAGAGATAGGGAATCTACCTGATAAAGAATTCCAAATAATGATAGTGAAATTGATCCAAAATCTTGAAATCAAAATGGAATCACAGATAAATAGCCTGGAGACAAGGATTGAGAAGATGCAAGAAAGGTTTAACAAGGACCTAGAAGAAAAAAAAACAGTCAATATATAATGAATAATGCAATAAATGAAATTAAAAACACTCTGAAGGCAACAAATAGTAGAATAACAGAGGCAGAAGATAGGCTAAG
>NW_011495080.1:1086265-1087107 GCF_000754665.1 Bison bison bison
CAGGATATAAAATCAACACACAGAAATCCCTTGCATTCCTATACACTAATAATGAGAAAACTGAAAGAGAAATTAAGGAAACAATTCCATTCACCATTGCAACGGAAAGAATAAAATACTTAGGAATATATCTACCTAAAGAAACTAAAGACCTATATATAGAAAACTATAAAACACTGGTGAAAGAAATCAAAGAGGACACTAATAGATGGAGAAATATACCATGTTCATGGATTGGAAGAATCAATATAGTGAAAATGAGTATACTACCCAAAGCAATTTATAGATTCAATGCAGTCCCTATCAAGCTACCAACGGTATTCTTCACAGAGCTAGAACAAATAATTTCACAATTTGTATGGAAATACAAAAAACCTCGAATAGCCAAAGCTATCTTGAGAAAGAAGAATGGAACTGGAGGAATCAACCTACCTGACTTCAGGCTCTACTACAAAGCCACAGTCATCAAGACAGTATGGTACTGGCACAAAGACAGAAATATAGATCGATGGAACAAAATAGAAAGCCCCGAGATAAATCCACACACATATGGACACCTTATCTTTGACAACGGAGGCAAGAATAGACAATGGATTAAAGACAATCTCTTTAACAAGTGGTGCTGGGAAATCTGGTCAACCACTTGTAAAAGAATGAAACTAGAACACTTTCTAACACCATACACAAAAATAAACTCAAAATGGATTAAAGATCTAAACGTAAGACCAGAAACTATAAAACTCCTAGAGGAGAACATAGGCAAAACACTCTCTGACATACATCACAGCAGGATCCTCTATGACCCACCTCCCAGAATATTGGAAATAAAAGCAAAAATAAAC
>NW_011495080.1:1087509-1088444 GCF_000754665.1 Bison bison bison
GCTGGTGCACTGGGACGACCCAGAGGGATGGTATGGGGAGGGAGGAGGGAGGAGGGTTCAGGATGGGGAACACATGTATACCTGTGGCGGATTCATTTCGATATTTGGCAAAACTAATAACAATATTGTAAAGTTTAAAAATAAAATAAAATTTTAAAAAAAGAGGGGACACTGGGCACATTACAGGGCATATTACTTACTCCTGGAGCATGGTTTTTAATTGGGTAATACTGTACAAAACATAAGTATCTATGGACAAATAAATTGTAATAAAGCCTATACAGCAATGAACCGAAAAAATAAATTTATACACATATAAAATTAAAAGACTTAAGAAATGTGTCTTTAAATGAAAAGGATACAGAAAAATACTGAAGGAAGCATTTGCAATATGCATTGAGATAAATGCACATATAAGCAACATTCAGTTCAGGTGAGTTCAGTCACTCAGTCGTGTCCAACTTTTTGTGACCCAGTGAATTGCAGCACGCCAGGCCTCCCTGTCCATCATCAACTCCTGGAGTTTACTCAAACTCATGTCCATCGAGTAGGTGATGCCATCCAGCTATCTCATCCTCTGTCGTCCTCTTCTCCTCCTGCCCCCTATCCCTCCCAGCATCAGAGTCTTTTCCAATGAGTCAACTCTTCGCATGAGGTGGCCAAAGTATTGGAATTTCAGCTTTAGTATCAGTCCTTCCAAAGAACACCCAGGACTCCTTTAGGATGGACTGGTTGAAACTCCTTGCAGACCAAGGGACTCTCAAGAGTCTTCTCCAACACCACAGTTCAAAAGCATCAATTTTTCGGTGCTCAGCTTTCTTCACAGTCCAACTCTCACATCCATACATGACCACTGGAAAAACCATAGCCTTGACTAGATGGACTTTGTGGCAAAGTAATGTCTCTGCTTTTGAATATGCTATCTAGGTTGGTCA
>NW_011495080.1:1088544-1089089 GCF_000754665.1 Bison bison bison
CAAACTAGTACAGCCACTATGGAGAAGAGTGTGGAGATTCCTTAAAAAACTGGAAATAGAACTGCCTTATGATCCAGCAATCCCACTGCTGGGCATACACACTGAGGAAACCAGAAGGGAAAGAGACATGTGTATCCCAATGTTCATCGCAACACTGTTTATAATAGCCAGGACATGGAAGCAACCTAGATGTCCATCAGCAGATGAATGGATAAGAAAGCTGTGGTACATATACACAATGGAGTATTACTCAGCCATTAAAAAGAATACATTTGAATCAGTTCTAATGAGGTGGATGAAACTGGAGCCTATTATACAGAGTGAAGTAAGCCAGAAAGAAAAACACCAATACAGTATACTAACGCATATATATGGAATTTAGAAAGATGGTAACAATAACCCTGTGTACGAGACAGCAAAAGAGACACTGATATATAGAACAGTCTTATGGACTCTGTTGGAGAGGGAGAGGGTGGGAAGATTTGGGAGAATGGCATTGAAACATGTATAATATCATGTATGAAACGAGTTGCCAGTCCAGGTCC
>NW_011495080.1:1089655-1090280 GCF_000754665.1 Bison bison bison
AGTGATGGGACCGGATGCCATGATCTTCGTTTTCTGATGTTGAGCTTTAGCCAACTTTTTCACTCTCCTCTTTTACATTCATCATGAGGCTTTTAGTTCCTCTTCACTTTCTGCCATAAGGGTGGTGTCATCTGCATATCTGGGGTTGTTTATATTTTTCCCGGCAATCTTGATTCCAGCTTGTGCGTCTTCTAGCCCAGAGTTTCTCATGATGTACTCTGCATAGAAGTTAAATAAGCAGGTTGACAATATACAGCCTTGACGTACTCCTTTTCCTATTTGGAACCAGTCTGTTGTTCCATGTCCAGTTCTAACTGTTGCTGCCTGATCTGCATATAGGTTTCTCAAGAGGCAGGTCAGGTGGTCTGGTATTCCCATCTCTTTCAGAATTTTCCACAGTTTATTGTGATCCACACAGTCAAAGGCTTTGGCATAGTCAATAAAGCAGAAATAGATGTTTTTCTGGAACTCTCTTGCTTTTTCCATGATCCAGTGGATGTTGGCAATTTAATCTCTGGTTCCTCTGCCTTTTCTAAAGCCAGCTTGAACATCTGGAAGTTCATGGTTCACGTATTGCTGAAGCCTGGCTTGGAGAATTTTGAGCATTACTTTACTAGAATGTGAG
>NW_011495080.1:1090380-1108075 GCF_000754665.1 Bison bison bison
TTTATCGAGCCCATCTTTGCATGAAATGTTCCCTTGGTATCTCTAATTTTCTTGAAGAGATCTCTAGTCTTTCCCATTCTGTTGTTTTCCTCTATTTATTTGCATTGATCATTAGATATCCATTTTTTTCATGTAGATATCTATATAGTAGTAAAAATAGCAAGGACTTAGAGGTCAAGTGCAACTTATTTATAGATTTTGTAAAATTAATTTGCAAAATTTCACGTATCTTTTGACTGAATTTCCAAGAAATGTAACACCAAGGAGGAGTTGACATTGACTTGCACTCTCCTGCCACATCCCAAATGCCTAGAGAATACATACTTTCCCTTTCCATTTTCTTGATTTGGCTTGGAAAACTTCCTCTTCTCCCACCATTTTTTGCTTGTCTTTTAGTATATGTCAGTGGTACTTACTTCTCCCTAACATCCTGACAGCATCCCTATGAGCAAAGGGCGTCACCTGCCGCTTCCCCTACCAATGCATTGCTCTTGCCAGTCCATCTGCCCAGCACACAGGCCTTCCATATGCGTGTGATCACACATTCCTTGGGTCACAATTAATAAGAATAATGATTTTTCCTGAATGATTTTACACTCGATCTTTAAAAAAGTATTCTGCTTTATTCTCCCAGCAAGCATGATACTTTACTCTTATAAAGCACCAGTTATTTGTTTATACTCTCTACTTTGCTCCTTTGTTTGATATTGCATATTCTACTTCCCTTCCTTTATGAGCCCTTAAATACACACTAAGAAAAGCCATCTATTTGGAGGGCCCCTCCTTCCTCTGTTTCATCTCTTTAGGTGCTAATGAACTCTGTTCAGTGCTTAATGATGGCCATTGGTTCTATCATCCTTTTAGGGCTCTACTATTTGACACTGAATATTGACAATAAAATCTAAATTAAATGAACTGAACTCTGGATTATGGTTTATCATGATGTCATACTATAGTAAGAGTTAAAATAATCCAAATTTTTAATTTTAAATGGTGGTAGAACTGACTACTCCTACATTTTATGAAAAAATATTTACTAGTTGAAATAATAGATATAATAGTTACACTACATTACATTTTATATCAAGATCACGATGTTTGGTTTTCACTTTGATTTGAGAAAATTTCATTTGCTATAGTTCATTTATATGACATTGTCAGCTTAGAATGGATTAGAAGTAATACACATGATAAAATATTGGAACCATTTCCCTCTTGGTTTCTGTTTAATGTTGAAAATATGAAATAAGAGACAGTTTCAACTTCTTTCCCTTACACTCACACATCCCAGACTGGCAGTTTAGGCTCTGGCCCAAGGTGTGCTGGAAATTCAAGCTGACTTGGGAGCCTTTGGACCACTGCAATGCTTTTTCTATCCAATTTACAGAAACATTCATGCCTAAGGCCCTTAGCCTGCAAAAGCTAATTTAGGATTGATGTGACAGGAACTCTAAGCTTTTGCTGGGAAAGTAAGAAATAAAACATGCAATAGAAGAAGAGAATGAAGAAGATTAAAGCAGTACATACTGACTTTCCCTATACTACCTCCATATATACCTAGTCTTTGCTTTTTCTTATATTTGGGTTTGGATTTAGTTCATCCATCCATAAATTTTTATTTTCAAATATAAAGTTTCATTAAATATTTTTACAGAGATAATCAAATGAAAAATATTAATATTGCAATGGCAATGTAACACAGTCACTAACCTTGGGTATTGAGTAAGAAACATAAATTCAAGGCAGTGGTCTGAGCCCAATTAGCTATGTGACCTCGGAAAAATTATTTAACAATCCTAGACTCAGGTTCTACATCTATAAAATGGGAATTATAATAATACCCAAGTCATAACATCACTGACTCAATGGACATGAGTTCGAGCAAGCTCCGGGAAATGGAAGGACAGGGAAGCCTACATGCTGCAGTCTATGGGGTTGCAAAAAGTTGGACATGACTGAGAAACTAAACAACAGCAAAGTCATAACATTACTGTATCTTTACGCTGAGACTAGGCCACCTCATTTTCCCTTCCTTCACTCAAAGAACGTTTCAGTTCTCTCAGTTCTGCTCTGTACCCCCAAAGAATTGTTCCCTAAGGGTTTACTTATATGGGATTCTGTTTCTTTTGTCTTTAACTAGAGTTAGTTAAGGAGAAACATAGCAGGATATCTAAGAATGGAAAGAGATAGAGCAGATTCTTTCCCTTCTGCTATAGACTAAACATTTGTATCCTCCCAAAGTTTACATGTTAAAATTCTAATGCCCAATGTGATAGTTTTTGGAAATGAAGTTTGAGGGGAAGTGACTGGTCATAAAGGTGTAGCCTTCATGAATAGCATTAGTGCCCTTATAAAAGATAAACAGATAATACCACTCTAAGGGCAGAATATGAAGAGGAACTAAAGAGCCTCTTGATGAGGGTGAAAGAGGAGAGTGAAAAAGCTGGCTTAAATTTCAACATTCAAAAAACTAAGATCATGGCATTCAGTCCCATTACTTAATGGCAAATAAAAGAGGAAAAGTGGAAACGGTGACAGATTTTATTTTCTTGGGCTCCAAACTCTCTGTGGATGGTGACTGCAGCCATGAAATTAAAAGACACTTACTCCTTGGAATGAAAGCTATGACAAATCTAGATAGCATATTAATAAACAGGGTCACCACTTTGCTAACAAAGATCCATAGAGTCAAAGCTATGTTTGTTCCAGTAGTCTTGTGTGGATGTGAGAGTTGGACCATAAAGAAGGCTGAGCACTGAAGAACTGATTCTTTCAAGATTCTTGAAAGTTCCTTGGACTGCAAGGAGATCAAACCAGTCATTCCTAAAGGAAATCAGTCCTGAATATTCATTGGAAGGACTGATGCTGAAGCTGAAGTGCCAATATTTTGGCTCTTCATGTGAAGAGCTGACTCACTGGAAAAGACCCTGATTCTGGGAAGACTGAGGGCAGGATAAGAGGGTGACAGAGGATGAGATGGTCGGATGGCATTACCGACTCAACGGACATGAGTTTGAGCAAACCCTGTCTGAAGGTCAGGGAAGCCTGGCATGCTGCAGTCCATAGCGTAGCAAAGATTCAGACACAGATTAATGACTGAACCACAACAACAACAACCAAGGATGCTTAAAAAAGCTCCCTGACTTCTACCATGTGAAGCTTACAGCAAGAAGACAGCTACCTGTGAGCCAAGAACAAGGGGCTCATCAGACACCATTTTCAAGTGCCTCAATCTTTGATGTCATGTTTCCAGAACTATGTTAAAATTTTTCTGTTATTTACAAGCCACCTGCTCTATGGCATTCTGTTATAGCTGCCCAGACTAATAAAAGTCCCTCTCCTTAATTTCTCAGTGTGGTCCAGTTTTCCAGCTCCTGTTGGAAGCTCTCCCCTCAACAGCTTCAGATCTCTTAACAGATATCACTTTCTTTCTGTGTCCTTTTAAGTTTAGGGACAGTAATGGCTTTTGACTATTGATAGACTCTAGACAAATGAACGTCATTCATTTGTTCCCTAACCTTCTCTTTAGTTTTGGAAATAAACTTTCCATCCCCAAATAGCACTTGTAAAAGCAAGACCAAGTTAGTTTTGTTATTTGGGGTTTTGATAAATATAAACTTCCTAATTCTATGAATAATAAGCATATTATCTCTCACCCAACATTTACATTCTATTAAGGATTCTTCTGTCACTCATAGTGTGTGTGTGTGTGTGTGTGTGTATATTCCATCTTTATGAATATTTTCTATTTCTGTTATTATTCTATTATAATAGAAATAAACAGCAGAAAACAAAACAGCACACGGATCTTCAGGAACAGAAACATCATGGATCTGAAAAAGTCAGTAATTTTAAAATTATCTTCCATACCATATCTGATTTGATTTAATTATTCTTCTTAATTGCTTTACAGGGGACAGTCTATGGTCACACATACACATCACATACACATCACATGTGTATGATCACACATGCCTTGGGTCACAATTAATAAGAATAATGATTTTTCCTGAATGATTTTACACTTGAAGCTCTCTCTCACTTTACAATAAGGCCAATATATCTCACAATATTTTTGACAGTCTTTTTCACGTTCATATTATGAGACACAACGCAGACCCATCTGATAGACCCCCAGGTGCATCTGATGCATATGAAACCATCCAGGGTCTCCTCCAGCTCTCCTAGTTCTACAGGCAAAGGCAGAATGAATGATTCCCCTAGCACCTTAAGAACTGTGAACTTTGCACTCATATTCTCATGACTAAAAATGAAGGCAGAGAAAAAGAAGAATTGAAACTGTTTGAACTACAGGCTTTCACAGCAGCACTGCAGTTTTAGCAGATGCAAGTGCTTTATATTAACTGTGACAGGAATTGCAGGTCCCGAGCCAAAGGAGAAAATAAATGTTTACTATTCAACTGGAAAGCTAAAAATCAAAGGCAGGGAGTGGGAGGCAAACAGACATAAAATCATGGATGAAGGTAATGTCATGGAGCTCAGTTCAGTAAATTTGTGCATATCCACATTCATATAAATCAAAGTAACTTGACCATGCAGATGTACTGGATTTGTTCCTGTTGGGTGCCAGCATTTTATCTGTGCAAGTAGACAGAAACTACCCTAAGTTTTATTAAAATTACTAGTTCTCCAACTGTATATTCTGTTCCCTCAGTGATTTCTGGTTTGAAATTCTTAGTTCCCTCAGAAGAGACTAGCACTACTCTGAAAACACTACTACAATAAATAAAGGAATTCCTAGACTACTGAACACACAGCAATAATATAGGTTATACTTTGAAAAAGTAATAAGTTGACTCTGCCATGTTTTTGGATCCTTGTAGAACAGTCTGAGCGGGGACCACTATAGTCCTAAATTAACAACCAAGTTAAACCCAGTGTTCCTAGAATTATTCAAAGAAAGGCACAGTGTTTGAACTGTTCCAATGAAATCAACAGAATTACTCTAGGGAATATATCAATCAATCAGGCCTCCATGATTCTTCTAGTTTTAGACAGCTCTTAAGAAACTTGAAGCTCCCAGAAACTTTGAGTGAATTAAACACCTAGGCTGCATGTGAAAAGACCTAAAGGTTGAACATGTACACAAATGTTTTTCATATATGGCCAGGCAGAAGCTGTAAAAGTAATTTTACAAAATATGCAGAAGCATGAAACACTACAGATCCATTAAAGAAATATGTAAATTAGTGTAGGTACACACTTGAAATAAACCAGTACTCATAGAAATGAAAAGTGGAGTTATTGATAATTATACCTAGAAAACAGGTATAAGCCATGTCCATTTTGGATAAATCAGGATGTATGATCACCAAAAGATAATTCAACATGGCTAAAGTATGGAGTACATAGGAGGAAGTCATGGAATTGAGAGTAGGTATGCAGGAACTGGCAAAACATGAAGGCTCTTGGGTGTCAAAGATTTTTGGACTTCATCTATAGACGATGAGAAACCATTCTACATATCTTCTAATTTGGCAGATTACATGCCTTATCAATATGTTCCTTTATATAAATCTGAAAATCAAGTACAAATATACCTGATTCAGACTAAATCTTCCAAGTTTTTCATGTTCCAGATATTTATCTACCTACTGAAAACTGCTTACGATACTTGGGTTAAAAGAGAAACACTATGATGAAACATAGTCATTGACCTCTGGGGAGAACAATTATTTATATAAACTAACCAGGCTTACTAAAATTCAGAATAAAATAAGTTAGATAAGAGAGTACACTCGGGGCCTCTGCTTTTTGTTTTCTACAGAATATGCAACATAGGACTCTCTCAATAGGGGCTCAAAAACTGTTTATTTGGACTATTTGAACTTTAATTATTTTCATAAGTACAGGCGTTCCCAGTAAAATGGATTATTACAGTAAGATGCCTCCATCATTTGTAACCCAACTGTTCGCAATCCATGACACTAAATAAGATCAGCATTGTTTTTGTCACTGTTCAGTCACTAAGTCATGTCCAACTCTTTGCAAACCCATGGACTGCAGCACAGCAGGGTTCCTTGTCCTTTACTATCTCTCAGAGTTCGCTTAAAATTATGTTCATTGAATCGGTGATGTTATCTAACCATCTCATCCTTCACTGCCCTCTTCTCTTCTTGCCCTCAATCTTTCCCAGCATCAGAGTATTTTCCAATGAGTTGGCTCTTCGCATCAGGTGGCCAAAGTATTGGAGCTTCAACTTCAGCATCAGTTCTTCCAATGAATATTTAGGGTTGATTTTTAGGATTGAATTTTTAGGGTTGAATATTTAAGATTGACTGGTTTAATCTCCTTGCTGTCCAAAGGGCTAAGAGTCTTCTCCAGCACCACAATTTGAAAGCAACAATTCTTCAGCACTCAGCCTTCTTTAGGATCCAACTCTCATATCTGTACATGACTACTAGAAAAACCACAGCTTTGATTATATGGACCTTTGTTGGCAAAGTGATAGCTCTGCTTTTTACACAGACAGTTAAATTAGAAATTGTATTAGCCCAGTTAACTTTATCAAAATGCATTTTTTTCATTTTTTATTTTCCCATGAAATCCAGCCTGCAGGATCAGTTGTTTCCAAGTGTACAGGCAAAATCCATTTCCTAATGTATAGCAATGTTATCTAGGGGAGTTCTTATGCAAGCAATTTTCTGAGAAATATAATAGGGAACAAAGAAAGTGGAGTTGGCTGTCTTTAAACAGTGTGAACAAGGCATTAGATTGTTTTGCTTTCCTGGAAGAACAAGATAAACATACATGTCGTCTGAAATTATACCTGTCATAATATAATGAAATAGCATACATGGGGTTTTCCTCCAAACTATGATATTTTACTTCATTATAAATACTGCTCTAATCTTTTGATTCAAAATATGAACTTTCAAATTTCAGAGCTTAGTTACATTGCTAGTTCCTGAAAAACAAAGTAATGGAAATGAGGGAGAAAAGTCACCATTATAAATTAAACAGCTATAGTACATCCCAAATATGACAGTTATGTTATTTACATAAATTTGAATATATGGAAGCTTGAAGCATTGACTAAGAGTACAACTATACCCTAGATCTATTTCAAGGTAGGTCTTAATGTCTTTCCATAATATAAAGTATTTTTTGATGCTTAAAAAATAATATTTTATTATTATTAGAATTTGATGTCTTCTTCAATTCAACTGAATGTGTTGTAGATAAGTACTAAATAAATCAGAATTTTAAAGTTTTCAATGGAAATTGGGCAGCTTTTATAGCCCAATTTCCATTCATGCCATAAATCCATTCATGCCTAACTTCATGCAGTAAGAGATAACATAGTAGTCTAAAAAGATTAATGCAGTTGTAAAGTTTAGATTATGAAATGATTTTATAGGACCGAGAAGAATTTTAACTTGACTAGTGAGATTGGAATGAGTCATGCAAATTCCTCAGATGATTAATATATTTAACATACCATGGGGCTTCCCAGGTGGCACAGTGATAAAGAATCACCTGCCAATGCAGGAAAACACAAGAGACACAGGTTTGATCCCTGGGTTGGGAATATCCTCTGGAGTAGGAAATGACAACCCACTCCAGTACTCTTGCCTGGAAAATTCCATGGACAAAAGAGCCTGGCAGGCTACAGTCCATGAGGTCGCAAAGAGTTGGACATAGCTGAGCACAAACACACACACACACACACACACACATACATACACATCATAATATATCGGCTTTCTCCATTACTGCATTCCATTGATAGTAATATAAACTAAGGTTGGAGAGAGATGACCAGAAAATTCATTAGCAACAAAAACCAAGATTAACCTAGAGGTCTCTTGAATCCTGATTTAGGATTCCTTCAATTAGAGAAAAGGGTGGGATGTGTGTGTGTAAGAGAGAAACAGACAGACAGAAAGACAGACACAGAGAGAGAGAGGGAATTCACACTGAATATTAAATATTGAATGCCACTTAAAGTCTCAAGAACATGATAATAAATATATTGCTTGTAGATTACAATTTTACTTCCATTCTTATAGCTAATTAGCTGTATTTTGGTTGTTTATTTTAGTTGTCAAGAATGAGCACCCGAAACTTTTATAAGAACAGTGACTCATATTGATACTATGAACCCAATGACCACAGGGTTGCAAAGAGTCAGATACGACTGAGCAACTAACAACACACACAATCATAAATGTGTACCATTATTCTTCATTCTAACTATAGGATAAATGGGTCCTAATAAAATATCTTAGAAAAGTTTAAGTAGATAATTCATGAAGCATTTTTCTTACTTTTTGATGGGAATGAGCTCGTGGTTTCAGACAGGAAATACCAAAACTTTGAAACCTTTCTCACACACTAGCAAGAACAAAGAGGCTCGATATCAACTATCTAAATAGGAGATTAATCAATTAATTAAACAGATTAACTCATCTTCTCACCTGACTCCTCCCTCCTCAAACTCACAAGCCAAGGCAGGATTTGTCCAATAGCTAGAATTTTAGTAGATTTCTGTACCAACTGAATCTACCTTGGTGAGCTTGACCTGAATTTCTCACCTCTTTCAGTGGGGCAGATGTCTACCACAGATGACTTCCTACCATTCCCAGTAAAGAAAAGCCTAATACTTTTTAAGATTTATAAAGCTCTATAAACATAGTTTATTAAGACTTCTGGAGTGAAAGGTACTCTCTAAATATAAGATATTAAAGTGCTTAATCAAAAGCACCTTTTTATATCCTCCATCAAGTTGAATAAACAAAAATGCAAAAGAACATAATATATCACTGCTGGAATATCCATCACAAATAGCCACAACTTTTCCATTTTTGGTTAGGTCTATTTGTAGAGCCTTAAGTTACAAAGATTTCCAAATGCTTATTGAAATGTAATATCACCTTTTTCACCACCACCCCCCACCCCTACCGCATCTCTGTCAGACGTAATCACTTTCTAAGAGCTGACATAAACAAAGTTACATGTTCTTGCTTTATGAAGTTGATCACAAATCTTCAGCTGGAGGACTGATCTTTCACTTTGCACTGGATTTGTAACATAAGACAGAAAAATGTCAATAGTCCATATGTAAGGAGTGTGAGGATGAATATCCTACCTTTCATAGCCAACTAAGCTTCAGAATAAGTTCCAGCTTCATACCTGATGACTATGTTGAATGTAACATCTCTGTTGTATTATTTATAAAGACTAGTCTTGGAGGCTGGGCTGGTTTTAGCCTTTTTTTTTTTTCTGTAAGTGGAAGAGTATATGTGGTATGAAAGAGCAAAAGGAAATAACTTCATAAGTCTGTTTCATTTGAAAAATATTGTATCAGACTCTCAAATTCATGAAATCAAGAATAAAGAGTGAAAACAAATATTATAGCATTTAGAATAAGAAAACTTGCCATAAAATGGGAACAAAATGCTAGGTAAGTTTCCAAAAAGAAGAATTACTATGAACAATGGGAAAGCCTTCTTGGATATGGATATGACAATAGAGAAGGGCTTTCAAAATCTGATGCCCTTTTGTTTGACAGGTAATTATTTAGGGACATTTGAAAATAAATACAAAAACTATATAACATCAGGCTGAACTTAAACATATCTCAGATTCTAGACCTTAAGAACAGCCCAGTGGGAGAATAGTAATAATACAGAACTTGGCCTCCCAGAGAAACACAAAAGAAGTACATGTTTAGCCCTTTGTCTGTAGCACACAGCTCTCCACATATTTTCCCACTGCTCTTCCTTATCTGGCTTCCCTGGTGGTTCAGACAGCAAAGAAACTGCCTGCACAGTTTTCCACACCATTGACTGTAAGCCTCCTTGAAACTCAGGACTCTGTTCTTCTCACTATGTTGAATCTTACTCACCACTGCACCCTTAGCACAAAAAAAAGAGAAGGGTACAGAACTAGCATTCAATACATTTTGGATGAATAAATGAAGTTATTGTGTCTATGACGTGAAAGGTGAAAGAAGCTACAGGAATCAGGAAACAAAGGTGGAGCAGGGATTATGGATCTATGTTTACTCCAAATTTAAGACTTGCTCTTCTCCAGTGCTTAAATTTGGTACTATTGGATCTCTAGAGAAAGCTTGTGCTCCTCAAGGAAATCCAGCACTGGGATGGACAAAAAAGCAAGAAATGGACAGCTGGCCTTTAGGCTGCTGCATAAATATCACAATATTAATATCATAGTCTTAATCTCCAGAAAATTAGAGATACCAAGGGAATATTTCATGCAAAGATGGGCACAATAAAGGACAGAAGTGGTACAGACCTAACATAAGCAGAAGATATTAAGAAGACATGGCAGAAATACATAGAAGAACTATACAAAAAAGATCTTCATGACCCATATAACCACAATGGTGTGATCATTCACCTAGAGCCAGACATCCTGGAATGCAAAGTCAAGCAGGCCTTAGGAAGCATCACCACGAACAAAGCTAGTGGAGGTGATAGGATTACAATTGAGCTATTTAAAACTTTAAAAGATGATGTTGCTAAAGTGCTGTACTCAATATGCCAGCAAATTTGGAAAACTCAGCAGTGGCCACAGGACTGGAAAATGTCAGTTTTTATTCCAACCCCAAAAAAAGGCAATGCCAAAGAATGTTCAAACTACCTCACAATTGCACTCACCTCACCACTAGCAAAGAAACGCTCAAAATTCTCCAAGCCAGGCTTCAACATTATGTGAACCGTTAACTTCCAGATGTTCACGCTTGATTTAGAAAAGGTAGAAGAAGCAGAGATTAAATTGCCAACATCTGTCGGATCATCGAAAAAGCAAGAGAGTTCTAGAAAAATATCTGCTTCATTGACTATGCTAAAGCCTTTGACTGTGTAGATCACAACAAATTGTGGAAAATTCTTCAAGTGATGGGAATACCACACCACCTAACCTGCCTCCTGAGATATCTGTATGCAGGTCAGGAAGCAACAGTTAGAACTGGATATGGAACAACAGACTGGTTCCAAATAGGAAAAGAAGTATGTCAAGGCTGTACATTGTCACCCTACTTATTTAACTTATATGCAGAGTACATCATGAGAAACGCTGGACTGGAAGAAGCACAAGCTGGAATCAAGGTTGCTGGGAGAAATATCAATAACCTCAGATATGCAGATGACACCACCCTTATGGCAGAAAGTGAAGAAGACCTAAAGAGCCTCTTGATGAAAGTGAAAGAGGAGAATGAAAAACTTGTCTTAAAACTCAACATTCAGAAAACTAAGATCATGGCATCTGGTCCCATCACTTCATGGCAAATAGATGGGGAAACAGTGGAAACAGTAACAGACTTTGTTTTTTGGGGCTCCAAAATCATGCAGATGGTGACTGCAGCCATGAAATTAAAAGATGCTTGCTCCTAGAAAGAAAAGCTATGACCCACCTAGACAGTGTATTAAAAAGCAGAGAGATTGCCAACAAAAGTCTGTCTAGTCAAAGCTATGATTTTTCCAGCAGTAGTCCAGTATGGGTGTGAGAGCTGGACTATAAAGAAAGCGGAGTGCCAAAGAATTGATGCTTTTGAACTGTGGTGTTGGAGAAGACTCTTGAGAGTCCCTTGGACTGCAAGGAGATCCAACCAATCCATCCTAAAGGAAATTGGTCCTGAATATTCATTGGAAGGACTGATGCTGAAGCTGAAATTCCAATACTTTGGGCACCTGATGTGAAGAACTTACTCATTTGAAAAGACCCTGATGCTGGGAAGGATTGAAAGCAGGAGGAGAAGGGGACAACAGAGGATAAGATGGTTGGATGGCACCACCAATGCAATGGACATGAGTTTGAGCAAGCTCCGAGAGTTGGTGATGAACAGGGAGGCCTGGCATGCTGCAGTCCATGGGGTTGCAAAGAGTCAGACACGACTGTGTGACTGAACTGAAGTGAACTGAGCTGAACCCTCCGGTGTCTATCCAGAAAAGTCTGGTGGGAGAGCACCAGAGATGGGTGACAGGTGACAGAGGCTGCTGGAAAGTACAGTTCAAGCACACAACACATTGTAGACTTGAAAGAAAAAATGAGGACAGGAACAAGGTGTTCATAAAAGTAAGATCTTAATGGTTCTGGTCTATATTCTTTATATTCAGTCAGAAGAGTAAATGCATATCTTAGAGTGTAAGCATAGTGAAACATTGTTTAGTCCCTAAGCCATGTCTGACTCTTTTTGACCCTATGGACTGTAGCCTACCAGGCTCCTCTGTCTGTGGGATTTCCCAGCCAAGAACACTGGAGGGGATTGCCATTCCTTCTCCAAGGGATCTTTCTGACCCAGGGATCAAACCCACATCCCCTGTCTCCTGCTTGGTAGGCAGGTTCTTTACCATTGAGCCAACAGGGAAGCCCAAACAGTGAAATACTGAGGTGGAAAACAACTATTTGCTTAAAGTGTAGCTTTGCACATTATAATAAGAACTTTCTTAGCTTTAAAAACTTTTTGTTAATAAATGTTTATGGTAGATGTTTGTTTTTTATCATTTCCATGTACTAGCTGTCAGGGATCATTTGGATAATGTATTTATGAAAATCTATTCTTAGTCACATCTACTTAGAGATACTTGGTATTTTTGATGTTCCTAACAAAGCCATTTCTCTCACACACTTTTTAAAGTTAACGCAGATTTAATTTAAGCTCTACTTCTTTATCCTGCAGGCATTTGTTATCTTTTTTGTCATGTAGAATGTTAACTTGTACCACTCCTCCTGCTAGACAAGAAGTTGGGATATTTTCTATGTATTCCATTGGTCTATTTTTAGAATTATTCATACTTTTAGAAAAAATTATAATAACAATTATTTCTAAAAGACAGATGTGAAGTGTAAATTAAAAAGTAAGAAAACAAGTATATTAGTTGGAAAAAGTGATTAGCAGGCCCACAGCAACAAAGATATTTCTAGAATACTATATACAGTGTGGCCCTTCTGACCCAGCCATTAGCAGGGGATTCTATTTTGAGTTAGTTTTCTATGAAAAAAAAAATGTGTTGTTCTTACCTTTTCACTTATTTATCATGTTCCTTTTATACAGTGGCATTATTTACAAATAGGTGCCATGGTTAGAAATCAAGGGGATCTGTGTCCTATTAATACACTGTATCTGCCACCAATTGACAAGATTTAAAATGACTAGTCATCTCTTTTGAACTGAGACTGTTTTTATTTTTATTCACTCATACTGAATGAATGCTTTTTACTCTTCAAATTGTGTTTCTGCCACAGGAGGGGGAAAAAAATACCTCTTCCATAGGAAGACAGAGAAATAAATCCCAGGTTTTGACTACCAAAACACATATATTTTTGTTAAAATAGCAACACACATATAAAAACAGAGAGAAGATATTCTTAGAGGAAAAGATTAAAGAAATTAAATGTATTGAACTCCTGTATCTAATTACTGTAATTTGCCTGGAGTTACAAATGTTGACCCATTTTATGAATTGGGAGTCTATGTTTAGCTTTTCTCAGGACTACTGACTTTTCACACTCTTTGTTCAGAAGCTTCTACATTGTCTTCTAGGATCATAAAGCACAACATTTTGGGAGTGTCATAATGGCAACCCAAAGGGATATGTTTACCTCCTCTCCCGAGAGTCCAGAGCACACAGTGCTACTGATCACTTTCTCTTTCATAAAATTCTCACCTTTCTATGGCATCCTCTCTTGTGAAACACCTTCCGCTCTTCCCATTTCATGTGTTCTTTACAGACACCTTTCATTCCGCTAAGTTACATCAGTTGTTTGTGACCTTCAGACTCTTTGTGACCCTATGGACTGCAGCCCTCCAGGCTCCTCTGTCCATGGGATTCTCCAGGCAGCAATAATGAAGTGGGTTGCTGTGTCCTCTTCCTGGGGATCTTCCTGACCCAGGGATAGAACCTGCATCTCCTGCGGCTCCAGCATTGCAGGTAGATTCTTTACCACTGAGCCACTGGGGAAGGCCACCTTTCATTCTATTTGCCTCTAAATGTTGGTACTTTACTTGTCTTTGTTCTCAGCACTATGTTTTTCTTCTTTCTTTTTTAAGTGAAATTATCCAAATATATGGCTTAAGCTATCACCTATATGCTTATGCTTCTCCATCCTAAATCCCCAACTGGACCTTTCTCCAGAGCTCAGATGCATATAGTCAGCCCTATTAATCATTTTAACTTGGCTATCCACACTCTTACTTAGTATTGTAACTGAACTTATTGCTCATATCTTCTCTGACACAGTATTTTAAAACTTTTTATCAATTATCTCATACCTCTGCTTAACACACTCCACAGGCTATCCTTGAAATTCTTGACAGAGCTTAAGGTATTGCACTTAGTATATAAGTTGCGCATGATTTCCTGCTGTCTACTTTTCTATTCTCCTCTCTCATCCATTCACCTGTATTCCTTGATTCTTCTTGCCTTTTTACTCTCTTCTTTCTCTACAATCTGCATTATTATCTGCCCTTACTTCCTTCAGCTCATAAGCACCTGCCTATCTTACCAAAAGTCAGTACAAATAGTAACTCTTCTAGAGAGTCTTCCTTAGTGCCATGTCTACTTTCAATATGTTAATACCAATTCAAGGCTCTTAGCAGATCACACTTATGTTGTTTAGTTGTTAAGTCATGTCCAACTCTTTTGCGACTCCATAGACTGTAGATGCCAGGTTCCTCTGTCCCTGGGATTTCCCAGGCAAGAATACTGGAGTGGGTTGCCATTTCCTTCTCAGGGAATCTTCCTGATGCAGGGATCAAACTCCTGCCTCCTGCATTGGCAAACGGATTCTTTACCACTGAGCTACCAGGGAAGCCCAGACCGTACTTATACCTGTAGTATTATTTGCACTACATATTAACTATTGATTTTCTTGTTCATTAATCTAAGACATCTGTGAAACCTTAGAGTCATCCTTGACATTTCTTTTTATATCATAAGTGAAAGTGAAGTCGCTCAGTCGTGTCCGACTCTCTGCGACCCCATGGATGGTAACCTACCAGGCTCTGCAGTCCACGGGATTTTCCAGGCAAGAATACTGGAGTGGGCTGCCATTTCCTTCTCCAGGGGATCTTCCCAACCCAGGGATCGAACCCCAGTCTCCTGCATTGTAGACAGACGCATTACGGTCTGAGTAACCTACACACAATTCATCGAGAAACTCTCTTGGCTCTACCTTCAAAACATATGCAAAATCTAGTCATTTCCTACTACCCCTTCTCTACTTTTCTAGCCCAAGCTACCAACATGAGTCTGGATTTCTGCAGTAACTTTCTAACTGGTTCCTCTTGATTCTAAGTATTCCATTCTCAACACAACAACCAGAGTGATCCTTTTAAAGTATCAGTCAGCTTATATTTCTCTGCTCAAACTCTGTCATGGCTCCCCACTTCACGCAGAGAGAAAGCCACATCCAGAAAGGGCCCACATCATGAAGTTCTCTAAACTTTCTTACTTCTGCCTTATCTTACTGGATCATAATATCTCAGGGCCTTTTCACTGGGTGTCCCTCTTATTAAAATATCCTTTCCCCAGAGAATATTCCGCAGAATAACTCATTCTGCGGTCTGTGCCCAAGTGTCATCTTCTCAAAAGAGAAGATTTTACCATTCTTAAAATCACAGCCTGCAGCTCACTCCAACACTAGCCCTCTTGGGCTTCTTCACATTAATATACTCACTTTCTTCATAGTATTTTTACTTTTTCACATAATATCTCTTTTGTTATTTATTTTTTGTTATTCCTTCTAGAATATAAGCTTCACAGGGGCAAGGATTTACATTTTATTCACTGATGCATTCTAAATGCCTAAAGTAATACCTGACAAATAATGAGCTTTTAATCAATACTTGCTAAATCAATGAGTAAACAAGCGAATAAGAGAATGATAATAGGGTCCATGAACTATTTCTCTATTTCTAGACACAGCAGAGTGCCTGACATATCCAGTAGACATGAAATTATTCCTGATAGAATATATATATATATGAACAACTGATTAAAAGAATAGTTGGGAGATCTTGTGGGGTCTCCACCATTTTATAAAGATAAATAAAATATAGTCTCTAAATTAAATATGCTCCCTGTCTCTCTGGAAAAGGGTAAGAAAGACAAATTATGCTGTTGTAAATATGAACCTAATGTTCAGAAATAATTACTAATCTTAGCTGTCCTATTCTGTCCTGCAAATTATACTATTGTTGACCAGCTAGACTTTGATTATCAGCATTCTTCACAGTTTTCACCAAGACCCTAAGTATTTTTATGTCTTCAATTCCCTCTTGCTTCATAGGATCCTAATATTTCCTCTAATATGAAATCCTCAAATCATTCCCATGATTGGGCCCAATAAGATGAAATTTCCTCTTTTTATGTTCTGGTCACCAATTTCAAAATTGGTGGATGGTTTCCACAGCACCAGCAAATAATTCTTAGATACCAAAAGAGTATCTGAGAATTCAATTTGATTCTTCCACTATATACTTGGTAGGTAGCATCAGATTCCACAGGTTAAAGGTTCAGTCACACAAGACTGTCCCCCTCTCACTTAGGATGCCAGAGGCAAGTCCAGGTTGTCACCTGTGCTTCTCACCTACAGGCCACAGATCAGAAGTTCCAACAATCCCCTCCTTGAGTTCAAGTAATTTGCTAGAGTGGCTCACAGAACTCAGATAAACATTTTACTCACTGCTGCTAAGTCACTTCAGTCGTGTCCGACTCTGGGAAACCCCATAGACGGCAGCCCACCAGGCTCCCCCGTCCCTGGGATTCTCCAGGCAGGATCACTGAAGTGGGTTGCCATTTCCTTCTCCAATGCAAGAAAGTGAAAAGTGAAAGTGAAGTCGCTCAGTCGTGTCCGACCCTCAGCGACTCCATGGACTGCAGCCTACCAGACTCCTCCGTCCATGGGATTCTCCAGGGAAGAGTACTGGAGTGGGGTGCCTAGATTACCAATATATCTGGAATCTAAAAAAAGTACTACAGATGACCTTATTTGCAGGGCAGGAATAGAGACACAGACATAAAAACAGAGATGTGGACATGGGGGGAAGGGGAGTACGGGATGAACTAGGATTAGGATCGACAATAGGATTGACACTGTGCTGTGCTTAGTCGCTCAGTTGTGTCCGACTCGTTGTGACCCCATGGACTGCAGCCCGCCAGGCACCTCTGTCCATGGGGATTCTCCAGGCAAGAATACTGGAGCGGGTCACCATGCCCTCCTCCAGGGGATCTTCCCAATCCAGGGATCTAACCCAGGTCTTCCACATGGCAAGGGAATTCTTTACCCATCTGAGCCAACAGAGAAGCCCAAGAACACTGGAGTGGGTAGCCTATCCCTTCTCCACGGGATCGTCCCAACCCAAGAATCAAACCGGGGTCTCCTGCATTGCAGAAAGATTCTTTACCAGCTGCTGCTGCTGCTGCTGCTGCTAAGGCGCTTCAGTCGTGTCCGACTCTGTGCGACCCCATAGACGGCAGCCCACCAGGCTCCCCCGTCCCTGGGATTCTCCAGGCAAGAACACTGGAGTGGGTTGCCATTTCCTTCTCCAATGCAAGAAAGTGAAAAGTGAAAGTGAAGTCGCTCAGTCGTGTCCGACCCTCAGCCACCCCATGGACTGCAGCCTACCAGACTCCTCCGTCCATGGGATTCTCCAGGGAAGAGTACTGGAGTGGGGTGCCTAGATTACCAATATATCTGGAATCTA
>NW_011495080.1:1108175-1115070 GCF_000754665.1 Bison bison bison
AAACATTTTACTCACTGCTGCTAAGTCACTTCAGTCGTGTCCGACTCTGTGAAACCCCATAGACGGCAGCCCACCAGGCTCCCCCGTCCCTGGGATTCTCCAGGCAGGACCACTGAAGTGGGTTGCCATTTCCTTCTCCAGTGCATGAAAGTGAAAAGTGAAAGTGAAGTCACTCAGTCGTGTTCGACTCTTCGCGACCCCATGAACTGCAGCCCCCCAGGCTCCTCCGTCCATGGGATTTTCCAGGCAAGAGTACTGGAGTGCGGTTTACTAGCTGAGCTACCAGGAAAGTCTGACAAATATACATTACTATGTGTAAAATAAATAGCTAGTGGGAACCTGCTATAAGCACATGGAGCTCAGCTTGGTGTTCTGTGATGACCTAGAAGGGTGGGATGAGGGGTGGGGTGGGAGGGAAGTCCAAGAGGAAGGGGATATATGTATACATATAGCTGACTCACTTTGCAGAAGTGAGTACAGCAGAAACTAACACAACAGTGTAAAGCAATTATACTCCAATAAGAAAGGATATAATTCAGGAATAGCCAGGTAGAAGAGACGTATGGATGCATGGGGCAAGGTATAAGGAAAAGGGCAGAGCTTAGATCTTCAATGTCCTCTTCAGGTGCACCACTATCCCTAAATCTCCACCTGCTCATGAGCCTGGAAGCTCTATGGATCCTGTCCTTCAGAGGTCTTTTTGTTTATTGTGTTTTTAGGGGGAAGGCTTTGTTACATAGTCGTGGTTGATTAAATCACTGACCTCTAGCAATTGATTTAACTTTCAACCCCTTGCTCCTCCCCAGAGTCTGTGATGGCAGGCGGGGTTCTAAAAGTACCAACACTAATCATATGGTTGGTTCCCTGGCAACCAGTCTAGTCCTAATATTGCCTCAAAGGGCTTTCCAAAAGTCACCTTGTTAACATAGCCAAAGACTCCTTCATAGCTCTTAGCACAAAACACTCCAAAGGGCTTAGGAACTTTGTGCCAGAAATGACAAAGACTATAATATATATATATATATATATGAAAGTGAAAGTCACTCAGTCATAATATACATATGTATTTCTTATTATAAATCTCAATGCCACACTTCCAAAGAAAGAAGATAGTATTATAGTCTTGTGGATTATATAATTTTGGAAGATAATAATACCATAGTCTTGAATGAGATAGTTATTCCTCTGACAGAAAAGAGTCATTTGAATGCTTTGCTTTTGATCTATGTTTGCTCATAGTTTGTCATGTTTGGATTGATGGTGATGATTTTATTAGTTTTAGAATACTATTTCCATCATGTAGATTTTTGGGTAAAATAAGTGGAGAAGATGATCAACAAAACACAATTTTTTCCTTTTGTAATTTTGAAATATATTCAATTTATATGAAGTGCTTAAGATGGAAGAGTTCTCATAAATGTGAGTAAGAATATGGAAAGGTGAGAAAGGAGAAACCTAGATAAACAAAGTAATTTTACCCAAATAGAATACAGAAAGTTTTGAAATGTGTGAAACATGTGAATCTTTTTTAATTTCAAAAGCAAGTCTTTTTGCATCTTGGTTTGAGCAGATTCTCTGCCACTTCAAGCTTGAAAAGAGAGAAATGATAAAGCCAGTTTCAAAAACAGATACTGCTGCTCAAGATAGTGGAGGTTTATTATTTATTAAGCTGTGATGAGAAATGCCTTTGTATGGTGTCACTCTGTAATATCTACAGTAGTGGGTCACTGGTCCCATGGTTAATCAAATTCAAACTTACATATTAAATTAGCCCAACATTAATCACTAGAAAAAGTCCAAAGATAAATGACTGAAAAGGGCATTTAAATGAAGGGAGTAGCTTGAAGATAACAGCAAGCAGGACATATAAATAAAAGCAAGGATAATTACATTATCTTTTAAGCAAAGATCATGGAAATCTCTACCTGCTTGAATTATGGCAAAAGTCAATTAGTCCATAAGTCGGAATTTTTTTCTGTTGGACTGTACCAAGCCTAGAGGATATTATTACTTTTGACATCACTAATAAAATAGAGTTTTTTCAGCTAATATTTAGTTTTCTCTAAATAATACCATCTTCAGAAAATCTTCTATCAATAGAAAGGCCTACATATCTACCATGTATAGATTTCTAACTGTTGTCACAAAGAGAAAAGATCCAAGTGAAACAATTGAAAACTGAGACAATGGGCCTGTGGTTTAGTGGAGATTCAGATATTATCCAGAGGAGGCAATGGCACCGCACACCAGTCCTCTTGCCTGGAATGCAGTCCATGGGGTCAAGAAGAGTCGAACACGACTGAGCAACTTCCCCTTCCCTTTTCACTTTCATGCACTGGAGAAGGCCATGGCAACCCACTTCAGTGTTCTTGCCTGGAGAATCCCAGGGACGGGGGAGCCTGGTGGGCTGCCGTCTATGGGGTTTCACAGAGTCGGACACGACTGAAGTGACTTAGCAGCAGCAGCAGCAGCAGATATTATCAGAAAGAGTGATTTGGGAATTACATGGCCCAGGTTTGATTTCTTTACCACTCACTGTGAGACCCAGACAGGCCCCTCAATCTTTGTTGACCTCAGTTGTTTGAGGTTTAAAAACTTTAAAATGGAGTTCATAATATCTTCTTCCGAACACTTTTGTGAGAAGTCAACAATATAAAGTTTATGTAAATTCTATTTATAATACCTGAAAGAGGATAATTAATTGATATATCATTGTTACAGACAAGATGACGATGACATTGAACTTTTTAAAAAAGGTAATTTTATGACAATAATTCTTATTAATTACATTGTCATTTAAATACCCACACATATTAATCTGTACAAGACCACTCCCCCATCATCTTCCACCCTCCGTTTCTCGCTGGAAGGAGCAAAACAAAGCCCAAATCTCTGCATGCTCCTGACAAGATGCCTACTCCTCCCCTCCCAGCAGCCCAGTCCTGATTGCCTTGAGATTAACAACACTAAGATCACAGTGCTCTTTATAACTGTTTTCCTCTGTCACAAAGGAAGCTCACAACTCCCAGGTTAACCCCTCAACCTCAACTTCCAACCTAAACCTCTCAACCTGCATCTCTAATTCCCTAGAAATTCATTATCTTTTCATTTCTACATAACTCCTCAAACTCATCCACTCTTAACTCTGGAAATTCATAGCCAGCCATCAGCAAAATTTACCACATTCTCCATCTGTTTTTTATATTTCCCTTTTTGACTTCTACTGAAACCTGACTTACCCAGCAGCCCTAACAATTAATGTCTATTTTGTCTTCATTCCCTCCCTAACACCGGGATCATAGTCCCCTTGCTTTTGCTAGAATGTCCTGCTCCTTTTTTTCCCTATAACAAACATTAAAATAAGCAAAACAAATTTACATTAAGTAAAACAAATTTTGATTCTTCTGTAGTTATACTATCATATCTCTCCTTGTTATAAATCGTTGCCAGTATCACTTATGCTTATTCCTCAAAGATTTTAGCTCTTGACTGATTGTCACTTTCTGTAACAATATACTTGAGACAATGCTTCATGGTTTAAATTTTCATGTAAATGCTTATTTCAAAATTTCAATTCTCTAAAATGAGTTTATTCCCTACCCTACCACACCCATAACTTCATATCCCAGACTTTGTCTTTACCAAAAACTACAACCCCCTCAAATCTAATTTTAAACATCCCACTCTCCGTCCACCATTTCCCATCTTTCTAGCTCCCTCTATTCAATGTCTTAGCTTGTAATATTCTTCAACCCCCTTGGAACCTATAATCCATTAATCCTGCCTCCCCTTCACTGCCCCTTTTCCCTCAGTCTTTTACTTCTCTCATTCATCACATGATATATCATGGTTCAAATTATAATCACTCCTTATATTCACCTCCAATATTTTGACCTTTTCTTTTCTCAACAAACTTGGTTAAATCCAGTGCTTTTGCTATTTTGCAGATGAAAGTGTTTGGAGAAAATTACGGGCATGCTGGCTAGTCTTACATTCAATGCATATCCACTAACTTCAAATGGACCCTTCCTGGCAACCCTTCAACACTTCCTCACAGACAACCATTTCACAAGTTATTCACTTCAAACCCATGGCCCCTCCTCCTCAATATTTATGTTCAGCTGATGGCCTACCTTCTCTTTCACTAAGAAAACAGAAGAAAGATTTCCACCATTTCTCACCATACATCTACCCACCCACCTATATCTGCTTCCTCCTGTCCTCCCTGTTATGACAGTTGAAGTGTCTAAACTCTTCGCTAAGTCCTCCTGTTCCATCTGTTGGTTATGTCCCATCCTCTCTCCCCTACTCAAAGACATCATTCCAGCATTTCTCCTCTTCTGTAGTATCAACTTTCCCTTCACTGAAGCAACACTCTTATAAGCACACAAACCTCCTATAATTTCTACTATCCTAAAAAGTCATTTTAAAGTCTTCAACTCCCCTCCCCTTTCATTTATCACCTAATTCCTATGATATTTTTAAAGTAGAAATTTTTTTTAAGTTTTATGTCTTCTTTGTTCCCCCCAAAGCCTGATTAAAGCAGGTTTAACTCCCCAAAACACCACTAAAACTTTCAAAGATAGCAATGGCCTCTTCTTCCCAAGTTCAGTGTTCAGTTTTCAGTTCCTCCTCTCACTTATCATCAGGATGGCATGTTTCAATGCACAGTAACTCCTTCCTCTAATTACTCAAAAAAAAAAAATATATATATATATATATACAGTCATCCAAGTCTCTGCAGCCCTCAAACCCTACATCCAATTCATCATTAGATCTTATCATCAATTCTTTCAAAAGAAATCTAGACTCTAATTCATCACATCCACTGCAGCCACCCGAGTCCACGCCATCATTATCTGTGGCTGGGTAACTGATGTGACTTGCTGTCTCTCTGCTTCTGTCTTTGTCTACACTCTATTCTCATGAGTATAGTGGAACTGGCCCTCGTGAAGCATGGTTGATTTCCATCCCCTTAAAGTAAGCTATAGCAGGGGTCATCAAACTACTGCCAGCAGGTCAAATCTAGCCAGAACACTATAGCACACAAACCAAGAATCCTTTTTAAATTTTTATGGGGGAAGCAGGAGCAAATGTGGAAGAAGAGGAAGAGAAAGAAGAGCAGAAGGAATGGGAGAAGAACAATATATTCTAGAGACCTTAAGCATCCTGCAAAGTTTTAATATTTACTGTCTGGCTCTTTTTTTGCCATCCTCAGGCCTACACAAGCTCCTTCTCTCTAAATCTCTCACTCACTCTACTTTAACCATATTAATATCCTTGCTTTTTTTGTTTTGTCAATATTTCAGAGAAGCTTCTGTCTCAAGGCTTTGGACTAGCTATTTCCAATGTTACGCTTTCCACAGATAACCATGTATCAATAGGCATCTCCTTCTACTTTTGGCTTTTATTCAAATACCACATCTTCCAGGAGATCTTTGTTTTTACTCCCTTATAAAACTGCAATGCTTCTTCTCCTTACTACTTCTTATTTCCCTTCCCTGCTTCATTTTTCTCTAGAGCTCTTATTACTGTTGGTTATCAAACAAGCCCCCATACAGGGAGGGCAAAAAGAGACCAAAGAAAAAGGCAGAGCAGTCCAGACTGGTAGAAGTTCTAGTCAGCAAAGGAACTTACTTACAATGCTTGTCTTGGGTACCACAAGACGACAAACTCCACATCCACTGCCAGAATCTTAAAAGAAGTTTTTATAGAGGATTTAAGGGGATTCAGTCACTTATACAGTCCAGATGGTCCCAACCACACACTACTTTCTCAAGGCTGAGTCCTTGAAAGTGGCTCTGACTGTGGGAATAGTAGACAGAGTGTAAATTCCAAGGACAGTGGAGGAAGTCAGGAGCCTCCAATTGCCTGAGTCCAGCTCATGGGTTAACCAGGGGTCAAGTCCTCTCAAAGACTTCCTCCAACAACCACTGTTTAGCATACTGTATGTTTAACTCATGTTTCATTGACTGTCCACCCACAACCACAATGTTAGATCCATGAGAAAAGGGATGTATGCACAATTTATTCACATCTATGCACCTAGCATAATGCCATTGCCTCACATATAGTAGGGACTCAGAAAGTATTTGCTGAACAAATAAATCATGTACTGTAAACTGCTAAGTTTTGGTCATATAAATATGCTTATTTATATGCTTATTCTCTATAGCTCTGTGGGTAAGGTAAAAAGTGCCAAAATTTCCCCTTTATTTGCAATATATTTTGCTTGTGTTTATTTTTATCATCACAAGACTCATTCTAGTATGCCTAAGCTGAACCCAGTATAAGTGGAAAGCATTCTTAGCAGGGACAGACAAGAGCAGAATGTTTTATTATGCATTTAAGTAACTGCTCTCTTTGTCTAATCTTCTAACAATAAACTGACCCTCTTCTATTTACATAAGTGCTGTTGTCTCATCTGCTTATTTCCTTTTGATTTCTTCATTTTAAAACTATTTATAGAAAAGTGGATAAAATAACTAAAGGTATTTAAAAAAAAGATGACATTTTATATTCTGAGTGAAAAGTTCAGACTTATTAACCAGGAAATAATGAGTAACTTAATGAAAGAGTGAGTAAAAGATCAGAAATATGAGCCCAGAGGCTACTCCCATGCAAACATGGAAAAGCCATCACCAATCACCCTTCATGAAGGTGCTGGCAGGGATGATAATGCTGGACTATGGAGCTTAAAAAGAATGTCAACAAGGTCATCATGGAACGCTTGATTCTTGTATCAACCAAGTAAGACCTCTTGTTTTCATTCATGATCTTAACTGTAGATATAAATAAATGATGAATTTATCACTAGCAAAGCCCATTGCTATGGCTTCCCAGGTGGGTGCAGCGGTAAAGAATCCACCTGCCAATGCAAGAGACAGATGCAAGA
>NW_011495080.1:1115472-1116350 GCF_000754665.1 Bison bison bison
TATAAGAAACGAATCGCCAGTCCAGGTTCGATGCAGGATACAGGAAGCTTGGGGCTGGTGCAATGGGATAACCCTCTCTTTTGTGCTTCGTCTAGTTTCACTTATCTGCAGGAGGCTGTGGTCAGACGCCACACACCTGACACATTAGGTGAGCGTTTCCAGCCAGAGACGCTGCTGGATACTTCCATTCAAGATGGCAGAAGCGCCCATGGCAGAGCCGTCTGAAGAGCCGAGCCGTGAGGGAAGCGACTGCTGGAAAACTGCCCTTCCCTCCACAGACAACGGGAGGAGTAACAAAGATCAGTAAAACTTAGGCGGACCAGCTGCACAAGCAGGAGAAAATGCCCCGTGGAGTGTGACAGGAACAGTTTGGCTGCAGTCAGTTCCCAGGATAAGCTGACGGGTGCAACTTTCCACCCTTTCAGCTCTTGTTCAGACTTGGGAGAAGCTAAAAAGTCAGGGAATTTTAACGGAGAGAGAAGCCTGACTAACTTTTGGTCAAGAAAAGCAGAGGGTATGAAATGGACAATTGAGAGCAATCAGTCAGCAGGAATGAAAACCTTCTCTACTCCAGGAAATGTGGTTTCTCTATTCTGAACCGGACCACAATAGACAGGGGCTCCTGCCAGTTTTATAGACCAAACCCAATTTTACCAACACCAGCTCCTCCTGCAATCAGAGACTTTCACTAAGCAGAAGGCACTCCCTTTGAAACACTGTCACCGGCAAAACTCATTAACAATTCCCGGGAAATAGAATGTGGGTAATAAAGTCTAACCTATTTTTCCCTTTGTGCTTTCTAGTTTCACTGGCTCATAAGGTGGCCAGGCCGAGAGGCCTCCCAGATGGTACTTCAGATCTGAGTCCATACCGCAAAA
>NW_011495080.1:1116450-1139486 GCF_000754665.1 Bison bison bison
ATTTTTATCATCACAAGACTCATTCTAGTATGCCTAAGCTGAACCCAGTATAAGTGGAAAGCATTCTTAGCAGGGACAGACAAGAGCAGAATGTTTTATTATGCATTTAAGGCCGAGAGGCCTCCCAGATGGTACTTCAGATCTGAGTCCATACCGCAAAATGGCTGCCGACACCTCAGCCAGCAGACCGTGCTCTGCTCAGGACACTCAATTCAACATGGCGGCAGCCCGGCCGTGTGCAGAAACTGCACTGGGCGCTGCAGCCTTGAGCAAAAGCAGAGCAGCTGTTCCCACCTGCGAGAGCTCCACCGCTTCCCCCGCTGATGAAATCCTTATAAAGCAGCCCCACCCACAGCCTGTCCGGAGAGCACCTGCCACACAGCAGCAGCTTGTGCCTATCCATTGTTTGATGAAAGAGTAAAACTTCCTGTTGGTTCCTTCTCCTTCTACTAGTGAGAGTGACACCAGGCAGGAGCACCCTTGCTGGGGACTGACTCAAAAGGATCGGTCACAAATTACAGACACATCTTTGACACAAATTTCATGACAATGATTTATTAACTCATCTCAGATTTCTAAGACTCCTTCTTATTCATAACCCTGCTAATTAATTTCCCTGTTTTTTCCATTCCTGTGAAGCAAAATTCTCCTGGCCCTCTGTGGTTACATTCGCTTTCAGTTCCTCTGGATGACTCTGACTTTTGTCCAATAATCTCAGAAGCTGTAACTGTCAATAGTAATCAGGAAACAGATGACAAGCCAAAATGAGGCAAATTGAGGTGAGTTGAATAAAAGGTCCATTTTCAAAGGTATGGGTAAGATACATGGGGGAAAAATGCAGTGATGTGGTACCAGAGGTTATGAGATCAGGCAATATTCTTAGGCCTGAAAAATAAAAGGAACAGGAGTAATAAAAGAACTTGGAGAAAGTGCTCCACAGAGAGGGTCACCTAAGAGAAACGGTGACCTTTGGTAGAGGACTGTCTAACCATGGGAAACTGGCAAGGACTTCCTCCCAGCCTCCAACCTCTTGTTGGTGCCTCATATTGGCAAAATCCCGCGGGAAACCTTAGAACAAAGAAAGACTGCTGATGGTCATTGTCAGGTCATTGTCCCAGGACACTGAATTGGTAGAGTGAAGAATGAATCTGGAGCATTAAATGTCATTATTGGTTAGTTGCAATCTGAGTCAATAAAATGCTTTTCACAGACAGTTTCCAGATCAAGCAAAATGAACTCAGGATTACAAAGAAGGAATTAGCATGTTAAAGAAACAGCACATAGCTTTCAGTTCATATTGCAAAAGGTACTTAATATGTGGGATCAGATTTTCATTCCAGGTAAATTCCTAGGAGGATTTCTGTAAATTTTTCAGGTTAAAAGTTAATCATGACTATGTTCATAAATTTGTCAAACAGCATGACTAACAGGGCATAAGAATCTTTATTAAATAAACCTCTTTCCTTTGCATCTACAGCACGACTCAGTGGGTTTCTGAACTGGAATGACGTCTCCCTTTCTGATCCTTTGCTCCTTCCAACCTTGCTCTGTCCCCACTCCCATTCCAGGTCACTGTCCAGCATACTAATGCCAAGCCTGCTTTTACCCAAAGTGCCTGTTTCGTATGCTGTCATATATATCTGCCAGTTGGATCTCAGCCAGTGGAATTAAATGAAATGGTTTTCTGTCAGACTGAATACTAATTATGTCTTCATGCTGAAGCTAGGTCTGCATAATGACATCATTTGCAAGTAGGTTGGAAGTTGAAGCTCAGATAGTTTGCTCTTATATTTATGGATGTAAGCAAAGTGATTTTATGCTGTTTAGTCTACCTGTTTTGTGTGAGAGTCTGCTTGTTTGATAGATTTGGCTTTGAAAATCTAAGGTTTTCTCTGGGCGATATTGTGTTAAGTAAATTTTTTCATTGCCTAAATCAGTTGTCAAGGCTTCAAACCCACAACTAAGTTCCCTAGGGAAACCTTTGGGCCACTACTTTTTTTTTTTTTGGGGTATTGTCAAGAGCCTGAGATTCCCTTCAGGTATGCATATATGCCTAGCGTGATAAAATATCTGATTCTCTGAGACAGCTTGGTTTACGTCTGTTGGTTACTCTCAAAACTTTCCCACTTTGTACAATGTCTGCACTTTGAGCTCATCAACCTGTCAGAAATAATAGTATCCTTCACCCTTCAAATAATGCTCACATGTTTATTGTGCTCAATTAGCTAAATTACTCACAAATCCATGTTATGATGAGAATGAGTAGAACCCCTCCAAGGCCCTCATTTTTCTCTTGGCATTTTAATGGTCTTTTTATAGGAATAACTGTCCTCATGGGAATAAAAAGACAAGAAGCAGATTAAATGTTAGGGAGGCCCACTGGGGACAAAAGTTCATTCAGGAGAAAACACATGATGTCCATTTAATTCAAAACATGCACAACAGGATCCTTTCTAGTTCAGGGCATCTTGCTAAGTATATGATGCATTGAAAGACTAACATGTGAATCCTATACCCCAACATCTTGTAATTATATGGAATCATGGAAACAGAATCAGGCAAATTGTTAAGAGATGTCATTTTTAAGTCAATCTGTATTAATAGAGGTGTATAGCCTTGGAAAACCATTTAATGCTTGTGGATATTGAATAATGGTAATATACTAGATGATCACTGGTTGATACAGGCTCTAAAATTATCTTCTCTTCCGAGACTGTTATATGTTTGGATTGAAATAATTCTTTTAAGCTCTAAAGAATTTACTGTTATAATACAAACAGAATTGCTTTCTATTGCTGTCAGAGAACAGCAATTATTCCTGAGCATCATGACATGTTCTACTAATTTTTAGAATGGCAGTAACAAGTTAGGCTCTCAAGAGTGGTGAGTTTTAACATAAATATTTGGCCTATGATTTGAAAATACTTTTTTCCCAATGAGTAATCTGTACTGTTCAATCAGCCCACAAATGTCCCTTATATGGCCTATATCTATGTTTAACTGAAAGGAAGTTTGTGTTCCTTTCCACTTTGTTATGTAGAAGCAGGCAAGAAGCAAAGTCAAACAAGCAAATGTCAACAAGGTTGAAGGCAGTGAAACACAATGTCTGGGAATTCTGAGGTCAAGACTCCAGACCAATGCCCTGGGCAACTCAGTGACAATCTACTACTGACTCTTTTGTCAAAAAATCCTTTCTTTTATTTCCTTTTACCACTATAGCTACAAGGTATGACTCAATGTGACCCTCCTGAAGTTGAAAAAGCTCTGACCCTTCTAAGTTCATGTTCTGATGCACCTGGGGAAAGGAAAATCTCTCCTTTCATAGCTGTGTTGGAGAGTAATCCATCATGAGAGTGACCATTAGGAGGTCTTAGTTATACCCTGCGTATTTGGTTTGTAAATAGCTTTCCCCCTTATACTTCAAAGTTTTTAAACCCATAGGTTCACTAGATTTCCTGAAAGAGGGGCCAAGATGCTGACCTGTACATGATATGTACGATTGTGTTCTATTCTGGTGTTCATGCCATAAAAGGAAGTTGTTTAGAAATGAAAATATCTTCCAGAGAGAACTAGCCAACAAATAGGAAGCCAGATCAAATGGGTAATGGTTCATTATCAAAGGCTATCTGAAAACATAACTCACCTCCAAATATTTCAAGATCCAACAAATAGGAATCAAAAGATCAGAGTAAGAAAAATCTTTCTGATCTTTTGTGCTATCCTATGATGGCATGAACTATTTGGGAAAACATGTTTCCCTTCCACACTGCTCCAAAAATAATTTAAGGTCATATTCAAGGATAAATGGAATATTGGAGATTTTCATGAATTAAGTGCAGACAAGAATATATAGGAGAGAGCAGGCTCTTAGTGGTTCCATAAGCATATGTCAACGTAGTGTAGAAGGAAGTTATATATAGAAGGTTGAACTACGTGATTCAGAAGAACAGAGTCAAAAGTGATTTAAAACTCTAGACCAACTATCTTACCCAGATGCAGAAAATCTTTCTACAAGAATTCTGACACAAGATCATCGACACTAGTTTTTATTGTTTGATGTTAACCTTTCTGGTCAGTACTTCTTGGGGAAGCCTGTTCTTTTAAGAGATAATCATTTTTGATAAAAGTTCTTTAAATTGAGCTAAAATCTAGTTCTGTTTAATTTCTTTATTCTGAGCTTTATAGCCACTGGAATGGCCCAAGTAAAACCTATCCCTTTCTAACATCAGCCCTTCCAAGTAACTGGAGGCAGCTCCTATGAATCTTCTCTTGTATAACAGTTAAGAACGTGGGCTTCGAAGCCAAATAGATTTTGGTTTGAATCTTCTATTTAAAACACAATAGCTACAAAACAAACAAGCATGATAGCTTTTGCTTTTGGACAAATTACTTAAATGCTCTGAGTTTATTTCCTCAATTTTAAATATGAAAATCCTACTTATTACTTAAACAGGTTATTGTGAACTTCTATTTTGAGGAGATCCCTCAGAAGTTGTGTTTTTTATTTCCCCCCCAACCCCCCACACCGCATAGCATGTGGAACTTCCCTGACCAGGGATCAAACCAGTGGCCCCTGCATTGGAAGCACAGAGTCTTAACCACTGAACCACCAGTGGTTTTAAGTAATATAGGTGATTTTTTTTTAAGTAATATAGGTGATTCCCCTGGCAGTCCAGTGATTAGGATCCTCCACTACTGGAGGATGCAGGCTCAATCCCTGGCCAAGGAATTAAGATTCCACATACTACCTGGCACAGCCAAAAAAATAAAAAAGATTTCAATTAAGAATATTAGAGAAGTATAATCTTGGCATATAATATATATTCAATTAATTTCCTCTCATATCCTCTTGGTCCTCAGAATCTGACATTTTCCTTCAATGGTCTGTATTCCAGATTCCTTATGATCATATCACAATCCATTAAGTTCACTTCAATTCTAAATCCTAGAGGATACCAAATCTTTGTATAGGTGAAATATAGACATTTCCATCAGTGGTTCTGGACTCTTTGTAATTCAATGCCTCTTCTTATGTGTGTGTGACTGTGCACTCAGTGTGTGTTCGACTGTGTGATCCCATGGACTGTAGCCCACCAGTTTCTTCTGTCCACGGAATTTTCCAGGCAGGAATACTGCAGTGGGTTGCCATTTCCTACCCAGGGGAGCTTCCTCTTTTTATGGTAAATATTATATAATGCTGTCTTTACTATCGCTAAAAAGATTAATAGAAAATCAATCTATCTACAAAAAATAATTTCAAAAATTAATATCCTAAGTGTAATACGAGACATTTTAAGTCGACATATAATAAAATAATGTGTACTTCATTATTTAAATACTTTCACAAGACTACAATGGCAGACACAACAGAAAAGAGATTTGCGATCCATATATATATTTCCATAAATGCACTTATTTCAAATGCCAGCTGATAGTTGATACAGGAGCAAATAGTGAAGCCACCAGTGACATAATTTTTTGAAATTGTAAACAGGCCCTGGTAAAGTTCTGAATAAAAACCAAAGAACAATCTTTCCACATAGTAGTTGTACACCTGGAAAAAATAATACCCTGCAGAAATGGTTTAGGATTAATGCTATGTGAAATTAGGTTTTAAGCTTAGATGATTATAAACAACTTTTACTTATCCAGGAGGACATTTGAAGCTCATAAATGATATAGGACAATGCCTTGAAGGTTTGACCTGCCTTGTGCATTGCAATGTATCTGGCATTGCTGGCCAGTAATGCTGAACATACAAGAAGCACTGGGACAATTTAAAAATATATTGATAAATACACCCCCAGATTGCCAAAACCCCTCCATTAAGAGTTACTATTTGAAGGGTACCAGAGTTATCTACACTTCTATTCTTTATCTGAGTTATTTTTTTTAAGAAGCAGCTATGTTATCATTCTGGTGACCTATCTGGCAAGTTTTAAATTTTGAACCCATGCTACTTCTTTCAGGAATGTCCTTGATTTTACTCCTTAAAATAAGCCATATCTATCATACTTAGGTAATTTAAATAAAAACCAAATTCTGTATCTTACATTTATTTTTGCTAAATTTTATTTTCTTTGTTTCACTTTATCTTTTCAGTCAATCATTTTGCATCTTGATTCTGGCATATTATATTATCTCTTCTTGGTTTCCATCACCTGCAAATTAGGTAAGTATTTCTCATCTGTCTTTATCCAACTTGCTAGTGAAAATGAGAAATCAGACCAATGAATGACAGCATTTTATGGAACTTGACTAGAAATTTCCCTCTGTGTTGACATAGCTGATGACACATTACCTTTTTATTAATAACTATTATAGCTAGAAGAGATTTATGACACATGTGGTCAATGGCCTTGCTAAACCTAAGATAAATTATGTTCCTGTATTATGTATTTCTCTTAGAAATAAATTATATATTTTCCTTCCATGTGAAATTAGTAACATTACTAATATTACTATCTACTTCTAATTTTAGGGCAAAATGCTTACACAGTGAACCTGAAGTACTAATAATGCACCTTTCTAAATAATTTCACATGCTTCAGTTTAATAATAAGAATTCTGACATAAATATACACAGTTTTAAAACATTACTCTATTAGTTTAGTTGCTACAACAGCTAGACTCTGACCTCTCAGCTGTCTCATGTGACAGAAGTGCATTTCTTGCCCGAAGTTGAGTCAGGTAGGGATTGCAGGATTCTGCTTCACTTCTGATTCAGGCAGCCAGATTAACCTATGTCATTTTCAATACACAGGACCCAAGCTCAATCTGAATACTCACAAACATCCAATAAAGCAAGGGAAAAGAGAGCAGAAGGTCATGGAGCAAATTCTTATGGGTCAGGTCAGAAAGTGGCACGTACCACTTCTGTCTACATTTCACTAGCTAGAACTCACCTGGTCACACCTAAGTTTAAGGAAGCCTGGGAAATACAATCTTGCTGTTTGCCTAGAAGGAAATGGATTTTGGTGAACTAGTAGATATCTCTGCCAATTTATTCTTAAAACTGCTCTGGAGAGTTTCCTTCTCTGAGCCCCCACGTTTCAGGTGGCCCTACATTTTGGAATGCCTTCCAGAAAATATTCTAAGTCACCCTCCTGTGCCTAGGACTAGCCAGGGGCAGCAGTGTTCTCTGGGCAGCTAATCTAGAGCCTGGACCTGGTGCCACATGTGCCCCTTTCACTAGAAGCATCAACCTCCAAAAAGTTTAAGTCCCATTCCAGAAGCTGGACCTGCCAAAGCTAATAGTGCTTTTCAGGTGTGGTGCCTTGTGTGAATACCAGGAGCTATGTGGGCTGTAGTCCCCACTTCTCCGCTTCAGGGTATTCTTAGATCCTATACCAGACTGTGGGGTTGACTAGATGTTCCACGGACATGGTTCTGACACATTGGTTTAGGACAGCTTTGATCCAAGTTAGCATGGCAGACAAGCTCAGAGCTCTGGGCTATGATGGTCTGCTGTCGGCCCTTGGACATGGGTCCTGTGGGGAGATCCCTACATGGATCCTCACCCCTCTGTGTTGGACCTCCACTTTATATAGCACCAAGGACAGCATGGATGCCAGCATCCAATATTTAATCTTGGGACTCCCCTCATCAGCATCCAAGGAGGTCACCAAGCCTCTTCACAAATTTTGAACCACATTCCAGGTAATCTATGGGAGTGACTGCACATAATTCTTCTAAAGGTGATGAGACATTTACTCCACAATGACATGAGGGCTTCTTGATTAATGTCTTCTGGTCTCCCATCAATGTGGTAAGGTTGTGCTCTTCTGAGTCAGACTTCATGCTGGATGAAGGATGACTATTCCTTGCAGAATGGAATCATTCTCCTTGCTTTGAACACTGAGTCCTTGCCTCTCTTCACTGGTGGCAGTGTTTAGAAAGCAGAAGTATGGGCAACACTGAATAAGATCACATCTTAGGAATGTAGTGATTACTGCCTAAAGTAGTCAAGAGAAGATGTAGTTGGAGATATGTTATTTTATATTTGCAATCACAAGTTTAACATGACCAGAAAATGGATTATTGTTTATATTTTCCTTTACACTCTGGATAATATTCGTCTCTGTGTTCATTATCAGTGAAGCATAGTAGCAACTTTTGAGTCATTAGGAACCAGTATTCATGGGCTGCACAAGGGAAGATGCAGTACCCTGGGTAATGATGCAACCAGCATTAAATAAATGGTCTTCAGGAACTGCAGAAGCAAGAAGATACATATTGTTTCTGTGCAAACAGAATTCTAAAACCATGGTATTGTGAACAGTATTATTACTACTTTTTTCTTTTAGTGATAGATATGAAGTTAGCCAGCCTTCCCAGGTGGCACTGGTAAAGAACCCGCCTGCCAATGCAGGAGGCATAAGAGATGCAGGTTCAATCCCTGGGTCAGGAAGATTCACTGGGGGAAGGCATGGCAACCCAATTCAGTATTCTTGCCTGGAGTATCCTCATGGAGAGAGAAGCCTGGCAGGCTACAGTCCATAGAGTCGTAAAGAGTCAGACAGGACTGAAGCAACTTAGCATGCACACATGAAGTTAGCCAGGAATAATGCATATAGCAATGAATTGCATTGACCCATAGATCAATTTTGGGAATATGTTCATATAAACAGTTTTAATTCTTCAGATCCATGACTATAGGATGTTCGAAAATTTATGCAGATCTATAATTTCTTTCAATGATATTCTGCAGTTTTAAGTGCATGCTTGTGTTAAATTTGTTCTGTAAAAATTTGGGGGTTTGGTGCTCTTTAAATGGAAGTATTTTCTAATTTGATTGTTCATTGCTAATGTACAGAAATATAATTGATATTTGATTACTTATTTTGTGTCCTACACCCTTGCTGGATTTATTACATATTTAGTGTATGATGGTATCTGTTTTCAGTGTTCGAGTAGTCAGTTTATAACTCTGCCTTAGTCTTTACTTCCTGCTTGTACAAAGCCTCAAGTCAACCAAAGGTGAGAGCCTGGGATCTTCTCAGGTTTTTCTCAACATGTGCATAGCCCTGCACATGCTCTTAGCTGTGAATATGTATGTGGCCTTGTAGATTCCCAGGAATATAGTAAAGCTCCTTAAAGCTCTTAAGGATATCTTATTTTTCTTTTAAGTTTTTTGATTAGCAGCTGCAATGATACACATTTGCTGATTTTTTTTTTTATAAAATGCCCTCTGGGCAGCTCACATGAAAAGAACTCCAAGTCAGGTCAAATGATATGAGAATGGAGCTTTTCTAAAATGGTCAAATAGTGGCAGATCTGGAAGAAAGGGGTTTTGAGGTACACCAAACTCATTATTCCAGCTTGTGCTAAGTTGCCGGTTTTCACATCTAACATAATTGCTTTTTAAGACTATTATTGAGCTGGGAGAAGGGGATATTAATAGGGTAAGTTAAAAAGCCTTTGACTATGTGGATCACAACAAACTGAAAAATTCTTAAAGAGATGAGCCAGACCACCTGATCTGTCTCCTGAGAAATCTGTATGCATGTCAAGAAGCAACAGTTAGAACTGTACATGGAACAACAGACTGGTTCCAAATTGGGAAAGGAGTAAGTCAAGACTGTATATTGTCACCCTGCTTATTTAACTTATATGCAGAGTACATCACATGAAATGCTGGACTGGATGAAGCACAAACTGGAATCAAGATTGCTGGGAGAAATATCAATAATCTCGGATACACAGATGACACCACCCTTATGGCAGAAAGTGAAGAAGAACTAAAGAGCCTCTTGATGAAAGTGAAAGAGGAGAGTGAAAAAGTTGGCTTAATATTCAATATTCAGAAAACTAAGATCATGGCATCTGGTCCCATCACTTCATGGCAAATAGATGGGGAAACAATGGAAACTGTCAGACTTTATTTTGAGGGGCTCCAAAATCACTACAGATGGTGAAGAAAAGCTATGACCAACCTAGACAGCATATTAAAAAGCAGAGAGATTGCCAAAAAAAGTCCTTCTAGTCAAAGCTATGGTTTTTCCAGTAGTCATGTGTGGATGTGAGAGTTGAAAAATAAAGAAAGATGAGCACTGAAGAACTTATGCTTTTGAACTGTAGTGTTGGAAAAGACTCTTGAGAGTCCCTTGGACTGCAAGGAGATCCAACCAGTCCATCCTAAAGGAAATCAGTCCTGAATATTCATTGGAAGGACTGATGCTGAAGCTGAAGCTCCAATACTTTGGCCACCTGATGTGAAGAACTGACTCATTGGAAAAGACCCTGATGCTGGGAAAGATTGAAGGTGAGAGGAGAAGGGGACGGCAGAGGATGAGATGGTTGGATGGCATCACTGACTCAATGGACATGAGTTTGAGTAAGCTCCAGGAGTTGGTGATGGACAGGGAAGCCTGGCAGGCTGCAGTCCATGGGCTCGCAGAGTTGGACACGGCTGAACGACAACTGAAAAAGTGACAAGACTCTGGGTTCTTACTAAGAATCTACTGTTTATCTTTTAGTAAAAGCATTCCTCAAATTGTTGCAAGTCATTAGTTAATTTCCAGATTTCTGAAAATACTGATTTTGAGAGATTTTGCCAGTGTTTCTGTTTTTATATAAAGCAGCAAGATCTTCAGAATACTTTGCTCTTCCAATTTGGAAATGAGATGTCCACACACACAATGCTTAGAAAGAATCCAAACACACACAAAAATGCATACTATGTGAGTTCATTTATGTATTGTTCAAAGTCAGGCATAACTAATTATAGTAGGAGAAGTCAGAATAATTTTCCTTTGAGGAAAGCAGCACAAGGAGGGCTTATCTTGTATTTCTGTGTTTAGTAATCTGGATGCTGGTTACTCAGGTATGTTCAATTACAATATTCATTATCTATATATTATGATTTGGGTATTTTTTGTATGTTTGTTACGCTCCAATATAAAGGGTGTATTTATGATCAAGAAATTAGGGATAAGCTTTTAGGTATTGGTGGGATAGGCAAGAGTCCTGTAGATAACTTTAGAGATATTTGAAAATGTTCCAGTGCTGAAGTTGTTAGGTGGTTCTTGCATGTTCTTTTAATTATGCATCAAATTATGTTCTTCTTGTTCAGTTGCTAAGTCATCTCTGACTCTTTGTGACCCCCCATGAACTGCAGCACATCAGGCTCCTCTGTCCTTCACTATCTCCCTGAGTTTGCTCAAACTTATGTCCACTGAGTCAGTGATGCCATGCAACCATGGGATTGAAGCCATGGGATGGATGGCCTCAAAACATGGCTTCCTTATGTTGAAGCATTTCCATATAAGCTCAGAGATATATTAGTTCCTTGGACTGAATTTGCTATGATTTTCAAAGGCCTAAGGCATAATATGTTTATAGATATATTGTTGTTGTTCAGTCGCTCACTCATGTCAGATTCTTCTGTAATAAAGATTTTTTTCCTTTCATGTGCATCCAATATTATATCATAAAATTTATTTAAAACACTGCCAGCATTGTCCAATAGCCATTAATAGACATTGAGGTTTAAATACTGCAGTTTTTCACCCGTCATTTGGATATTTAGAGTAGTTCCAATATTTTAGTTTTATGATGTTTCAATTAGTATGCATAAAAATAAATCTTTGAGTATACATCTGATATTTCCTTAAGATATATTCCAAAAGTGGATTTAAGGGGTCAAAGTACATAAGCATTTTAAATACTCTTAGTACATAAAGTCTATTGCTGCAAACATTTTACATATTAACTCCCCACTCTCCTCAGAAACACATGAGAGATATCACTTTTCTGCCTGTTATTGAACATATACAAACAATATACAAAAATTTTAATATATATACATAATTATGAACGAATATATTCATAAAACATTAATATACTTATAGAATAATATTTATATATCTATCAAGTATAATTTATTTGCAAGTTTGCAATATGTTGGTGTTGGATAGGGAGTTGGTGATGGACAGGGAAGCCTGGCACACTGCAGTCCATGGGGTCACAAAGAGCCAGACACGATCGAGTGACAGAACTGAACTGAACTGAACTGAACTGTCAAAGGAAGCATGTCATTGCATTTTATTATGTAATTCTGTGAGTAGCAGTTGTGTTGAATATTTTTCAGTTTGTCTTATTTTTTATTGACTTGTTTCCGATATTTAATGATTATTTTTATTTATACTGCAGTGTTGCTATTATTCTTACTGATTTGTGAGACAACTGAGCATTTCTAATTCTTCTTTCTAAGGTCTATGATCCATATTTGATTAAGCCTTATGTTTAATTTTCTTTGATATTTTAACCTCAAATATTGTTTGAGCACATTTGCTAACATTTCAGCCACTTGCATTTCACCAAGCATCTTTTCATTGATGTTCAGAATGATGTACAGAATAGTTTTCCTCATGACTTCCTTTCCTTTCTTAAAATAAAATTTCAGCCTCAATAGCATCAAAGGTAATGGAGCTCTCACAGAGTTCTGTATGTTGTGATCCTTTTTGGGTTCTTAAAGCTGCCTTTGAAAGAAGATGCCAAGGGATGAAAACAGAACTTTATGTGCTCCTGCAGCCCTCTTCCCTTCCTCAACAGTTATAGTATCAGCATTCAAATCTGTCTCAGAGATCATCAGAAATAATCCCACCAAGACCGTTGTCCCTTTTTATGTCAGTCACCATAGAAAATACAGGATCCCCAGGTTACCTGGGGCTTCCCAGGTGGCACTAGTGGTAAAGAACCTGCTGGCCAATGCAGGAGGCTCAGGTTAGATCCCTGGATTGGGAAGATCCCCTGGAGGAGGGCATGGCAATCCACTCCAGTATTCTCGTTGGAGAATCCCATGGACAGAGGAGCCTGGTGGGCTAGAGTCCATGAGGCCACAAAGAGTCAGACACGACTAAGTGACTGAGCAGTAGCAGCAGGTTCTCTCTCATCACGTGATTATCTTGCCTGCATTGTTTATTGTTCATTGAAAAAGACCTTGATGCTGGGAAAGATTGAAGGTGGGAGCAGAAAGGGATGACAGAGGATGAGATGTTTGGATGGTATCACCAACTCGATGGATATGAGTTTGTGATGGACAGGGAGGCCTGGTGTGCTGCAGTCCATGGGGTCACAAAGAGCTGGACACAACTGAGCAACTGAACTGAACTAAACTGACTGACATTGTTTATGAAGTCTGAATTGACCCAATCTCATATTTCACCCTCCAACTCCCACACTGAGTCACTGTGCCCTCTGGGCCAGTCAACTTAAAAATCTTAAATATCTTCAACTTCTTCTGTGAACCCAAGCAAGGCTGCTCCTGAGGATATTTCTCTCCATGCAATTCTTTCAGGTGTGCATATTCATCATTGTTCTTCATATCTCCTTAAAAACCCATTCCTTTTTCTAGGTCTCTAAAGAAATTAATCACCTAAATCTTTGAAGATGTAGTCCATGGATCACCTATCCCCACCCCTCTCTAAAAACTTCATAAATATTGATACTTTTAATATCATGATAGATGCTCATTCAATACCTCAGCCTGTTGATTCATTGAAGTCCTCTCCTACAATGACCTTTGCCTTCACCCAGCCTCCAGCACTGATTCCCATGGTTGAACTGCCTTGAAGTTGGCATTACCACTTGCAGCACACTCCCTATTATCCAAATATCAAGCCTCACCCTCTTCATCCACCACCTCTCACCTTTTCAGTTCATGCTTCTTGGCTTTCTCCATCCTGCCATTACTGTTCTTTTTTTCCCAGGATGAATTTCAATTCTGCCACCACACTAACACCCTGCATTCACACTCAACTCTCATTTTCCTCTCTCTCCACTGAACATGTTTGTAAATTCCCCAATTTTGGTTCTAATCAATTCTTCATCCACTTTTTCTCAAGCCCTTGAATGGCTGAAGTCAGACAGAAAAGACAAAATCAGTCTCACTTTAAATTCCTGATCACTAAAACCAAGTGGGCCCGGCAAGTCACCCAATTCTGCAACAGTTCCTCAGGCCATTCAGTCTTTTACTCCCCTAAATAATTTATATTTTCCCTTTTGTCCTCAAGCCTTTAACCCCTTAAAGTGAACTTCCTCATAGTTAATCACATTGTTTCTATTTCACAGAGGGTATAAAAACAGAAAGTAATTTCAGAATCACCAAAAAGTGGAATCAACAAAATGTCTATCTTCTAATCAATGAATCAACAAAATGTGATATACCCATGCAGTTAAAAATTATTGAGTACTACAATGGAATGGAATACAAATAAATGCCGGGACATGGATGAAATCAGGAAACATTATGCCTAGAGAAAAAAATACAGTCACAGAGACCACAAATTGTATAATTACATTTATATAAAATATCCAGAAAAGGCAACTGTGTACAGACAGAAATAAATTAGTGCTTGCTTTGAGTGGGTTTAGAATGGAGAACACAGAGTGAATGAAAATGTGTACAGGGTTTCTTTTGAGAGATAAAAATGTAAAATTAGATTGTAGTGATGACTGCACAACTATGTGAATATATTCAAAACCATTGATTTGTGTGCTTTCAATGGGCGAATTATTTCGTATATGAAATGTATGAGCTGTTTAAAATAAAACAGAATCAGAGAGCAAGTATGTTTTAAAAGTGCACACTTTCCACACTTAGTTCATCTGGCAGACTATATTCCTTCAAATCACATCTTAGCTGTTGGGCTTGAAAGTTAAAAAATGGGGCAGAAATGATTAAAGGTAGTTCACAAAAGAGAGAGAAAGAATGAGAGAACATGGAGAGGAGATAGCAAATCATTAGACAATTAATTTGAAGGATTCTCATTTGGATTGTGTTGACTCTGCAGGTCAGTATGGGGAGTAGTTCCATCTTAATAATATTGTCTTTAAATCCATGAATATGTGAATTTTCCCTTTATTTTTAGATCATATTTAAATGGCTCTCAACAATGTTCTCTAGTTTTCATAATGTTTTGTACTTATTAAACTTATTCCTAAGTATTTTATTCTTTTTGCTGCTAGTGTAAATGGAATAGTTTTAGGAATTTCATTTTCAGATTGTTCATTAAAGTGTATAGAATACAATTGATTCTTGTATATTGATTTTGAAACCTTGATCAGTTATCTTACTAGGTCTCATAGATTTTCCCTGTTAAAGATATATCTTCTTCAAATAAAAGCTTTACTTCTTGCTTTTCATTTTGTATACTTTTTATTTCCTTTTCTCTCTTAATTATTCTGTATAGAACTCCAGTACAATTAAGTCGAGAGAGCAGACATTCTTGTCTTATTTGTAGTCTCTGTAGTAAAGAATGCAGTCAACAATAAGTATGCCAGTGATGGGTTTTTAAGTAAACTTAATCAAATTAAACAAGTGTCTGTCTATTTCTAGTTTTTTCTAGGGTTTTTATATTGAAATGTGTTAGATTCTTTCAAATGCTTTCCAATTGAAATGATCATGTGCTTTTTATTCTTTTCTCTTAACATAATGAATCATATTGACTTAATTTATATTTTGAACCAATCTTGGAACAAGATCAGAATATATATGGAACAGATACTAGTCTTTAAAATAAGCCTTGATGAATTTGAAAGGCTAGATTAATACAAAGTATGTTCTCTGACCACATGAAATGAGATTAGAAATAAGTAACAAAATTAATTAGAAATTGAAAACTAAATTGAAATTAAACAACACATTCCTAAATGCTCAATGGACCAAAGAGGAAATCATATAGGAAATTATAAAATACTTTGAGATTAACACAAATACAAAAGCCTTGGGAATGTATACATAGAGGCAAATTTATATTTATAAATGCCTATACTAAATTTTTTTTTTCTTCTTAAATCAGTAACTTGAATTTCTACCTTAAAAGACTGGAAAAGGAAGAACAAACCAAACTCAAGCAAACAGAACAAAATGATAAAGATTAGAGAAGAGATAAATGAACTGGAGAAGAGAAAACCGATTTAAAAATAAATAACAACAAGACTTTTTTTGCAGGAAATGACAGAATGATTCTAAAATTCACATGGAAATTCAAGAGACCCAAAATAGTCCAAACAATCTTAAAAAGAAAATAACAATGGATTGTTGATGGATTCACGTTTCCTAATTTCAAAACTCATGAGAAAGCTATAGTAATCAAGACAGTGTGGTGCTGACATAAGGATATACATATACATCAATGAATTTGCATGAAGAATTCAGATATAGATTGCATTTACACCCAATTGAATTTGACAAGCATATCAAGAAAACTATGTTGGGGAAACAATTGACTTTTCAACAAATTGTGCTAGAACAACTGTTTGTTTACATATAAAAGAAAATTTGAACCCCTACCTCACACCAAACTCAAAAGCTAACTAAAAATAGATAACAGTCAGTGTATGGCAAAACCAATACAATATTGTAAAGTAAAATAAATAAATAAATAAAACTGAGATAAAAAAATAGATAACAGACTTGAATATAAGAGCTAAATCCATAAAATTAATAGAATAAAACCTAAAATTAAATCTTTGTGTCCTTGAATTTGACAATTCTATTAAACTAAAAGCAGTTTTCCTGCTGGTCCTTCTTATATCTTTTTCTTCATGAAAATATGCACACACATTATCATTTTCATCACCAATTTGTTTCAGCTCAGCTCAGAATGCTTCTTTGCCTAAATCTCAAGTACTGAGAATTCTCTCTCTGGATGGAGTATTCTACCTTCACCACTTCATATGTTGTTTTAAACTTTCGATTTAGCTTCAGAACTATTCCTACTCCTCAATTATTCACAATTCTTAAAATTTTCTGTTCATATCTATATCAAGACTGAGCTTCAGGTTGACTATATCAAATCTTCTCCCTAGAGGTCAAGACCTTTTTCTTTTGCTTGGTACCTAGTATGTTTAATTTTCAGTGACAATTTTCAGCCAAAATAAACATTTTATATTATCCAGCTTTTAATCCAAATCTCCAAAGCAATGAAGATATAGATAGATAAATATAAAGCAACCAACTGGCTGCATTACAAATTCATGCTATTTGCTATCTCAAATGTAACTGTAAATAACTTACCTAGATTTTCTTAGTTTAATCTGTGTTTTCTTACATAGAGTTGCTGTCTTGTGAATGGAACATATGGCTCTTCATATCACTGCTTGATCTCACCTTCTCCTTTGATGAAAGATTAACCATCCCAAAAGAACTCCATCAGCTTATCTGCCATCAACTTCAATGTGTTTCTATAACTGTTCATTATGTAACCATTTTATCTCAGAAGACAAGAAATTTCCTTTTTAATTTTCAAAGTCCTTCAAACTTCACTTGATCTTACCTATGTCATGTTCTATAGGAACTGCCTCCATGGTCTTTACATACACACCTTCAATTTGTCTATTCATTAGACTTCTTTGTAAATGTTCAGTCATTCCATATAAAAATAAAATTGTCCTTATAAAAATAAAATGCTACTTGACCTCAATCCAATTTCTCTTCTACTAAACTAAAATATTGATTACACTCTGCTTCCAATTCTCCTTCTAATCATTCCTCAACTTATGATAAACTATCTTCAATCACAGTATTAAAAAATCCCTAATTGTTACTGATAACAGTCCAGTGACCACTTTACAGTGCCTTTACTTTTCTGAAGCAGCACCCTGTGGAACAGTTACTGTTTATGGAAATGGTGACATCACTCCCTTGCCATAAACTCAGTTGATGGACTTTCCATCTTTTTGACAACTACTCACTATTCAGTTCACTTCAGTTCAGTTGCTCAGTCGTGTTCAACTATTTGCAACCCAATGGACTGCGGCATGCCAGGCCTCCCTGTCCATTGCCAACTCCCAGACTTTACTCAAACTTATGTCCACTGAGTCGGTGATGCCACTCAGCCATCTCATCCTCTGTTGCCCCTTTTCCTCCTGCCTTCAATCTTTCCCAGCATCAGGGTCTTTTCAAATGAGTCAGTTCTTCGCGTCAGGTAGCCAAAGTATTGGAGTTTCAGCTTCAGCATCAGTCCTTCCAATGAATATTCAGGACCAATTTCCTTTAGGATGGACTAGGTAGATCTCCTTGCAGTCCAAGGGACTCTCAAGAGTCTTCTCCAACACCACAGTTCAAAAGCATCAATTCTTCAGTGCTCAGCTTACTCACTCTCTTTTCCCTCAATTTTTCCATACTTCAGTCCTTAATACAATGTCCTTCTATAGTTTCAATTTTTAATTCCATGGATGACTCTTGGAAATTTGTCTTTTACCTTCCTGATATTTACACTTGTTCAGCTACATTCAGGAGACCTCCCCCAAACTGTACCTCAACACTAAACTCCTACTCATCATGAACATTCTCAAACTTTGTCTTGATCCTTGCTTCCTACATCAATCAATATCATCACCTTTCTCTTACTCATTCAGGTTTTGAAGATCAGGGTTATCAGCGATATTTTCTCTCTAGACTCTCTCATATATAATCAGTGACCAAATGCTATAGAATCTATAAGATTTTGACTTATCTTAATTATGCAGTTTATACTTTTTACTTCTTTTCTGGGACATTATAATATTTATCATCTTGCTTCCAATTTTCCACCCTTGAAAAATATGATCCACATTGTCATTGGTTATTTTTCTATAACACAGATTTTATCCAGCCATTTACATAAAACTCAAATGTGGCAATTATGTGCTTATATATTCATATATACTCTATGCCAATAATAGCTAAACATGCAATATCTAAGCTACCCTTGAGTAAATCTTTGAGGGAAATAATATTATCATCAAGAGAGAGATTAGTGAATTTGCTACAAACCACAGGGTTAGTGAGTAATAAAGGTGAGAGGTGCAGTTTAAATTCTGGTCTGCATCCAGAGATCAATACATACTGCCAAGCAAACTAAACAAACAAAACAAAAAGCAAAAAACTTCATTAGGTCTCTGCATGCATGCTAAGTTGCTTCAGTCATGTTTGACTCTTTGCAACCCCATGGACTGTAGCCCGTCAGGTTCCTCTGTCCATGGGATTCTCCAGGCGAGAATACTGGAGTGGGTTGTCATCTCCTCCTCCAGGGGATCTTCCCAACCCAGGGATTGAACCCCCGTCTCCTGTGGCTCCTGCATTGCAGGCAGATTCTTTACCGCTGAGCCACCAGGGAAGCCCTCATTGGCTCTCTACTAAAATCTAAATTCCTAAATTGGACATTCAGTTTCATCCATAACATGAATACAATTTATCCTTTCAAGTTAATATTTCTGTTTGCAACTTTCAAGTCTTTGTACAATAAGAGATTATATAAATAAAAGTGTATAATATTTCTTCCAGCTTCAGTTTTTATATCAGTGAAAGTTTCATATAGTAGATCATCTCTATGAACACATTCACTCTAACCCTATATGATTCTATACTGCTTTTCCCACTATAAACATCTCAAAATAATGCCCCAGCTTTACTGAAAAAAAAAGAAAAGAAAAGAAAGAAACAGTAAACCACAGAGACTTTCTTTTCTTTGGCTTATACTTTACCCTCTACACAGAAATTGTAATTCTATAACTCTACTTGTCCAAATCTTTCATAAAGCTTTAAAAGCATGCTCATTCATAAACATTTGTCTGACACCATAATTAAGATAAACGTATCCCTCTGAACCTCCTATTGAATTTGTATTTGCATTGTAATACAATACACACAACCTTACATCTTATTTAGCTTGTGCCTTCCTATCTGTCACTAAATAAAAAGTTCACTTAGTTAAGAAACTATATTTTACCCAGCTTACAGTAATACTTTGCTATGATTATTATGTTGCAAAAAATGACTACTCAATACATTTTTAATGAATGAGTTGATTACCAACTCACTAGCTTAATTCACTTTCATATGTTTTAGCTAAATGGAAAAATAGATAAGAATAGTGGTTATTAAGAGCTTAGATGGTGAGTAGTTCAATCCTTATGCCACTACTGGCTTAAGCTCTGAGCCTTATTTTCTCCATCCATAAAATGGTGACAAAAACAGCACGTATTTCTTAGGGTTTTCCAATAAAAATTACTTGACTCAATTCATATGAAGAACTAAAAGAGTATTCTCATGTTTTAAGCCCTCAATAAATGTTAGCCATGATTATTAATTAACATATATATATATATACAATAAAACAACAATATGGACTTTAAAGGCAGATCTAAAATTGTTTCCAACAGATGTGCTTTTATGTGCTTCGCATGCAACTTCCTGGCAGGTGACAAATAACAATAAACTTAATTAAGGGGTGACTTTTCTGGTCAGTATAAAGGACAGAGCAGTTTTAATCCTGGCAAGAAGCAGAGTCTGGAAGCTTTTCATATTTAATCATTTTCTTTAACATGAATAAGTCGAGTGCTCCATTAGTTCTGGAGAGGAGAGTATAATAGAATCAGTTCTATAATAGGGGCATTAAGCCCTCCTGCATTATAGGAAATTGTTGAAAAAGGCTGCCAGGCTCTGATTTCCTTGCCAAAATAGGGCTACAGATACTCAACAGTAACATCCATCCTGATTTAAAAAAAAAAAAATTACTTTAAATAGCAAGAAATTCAAATGGCAGCATAGAATGTGAATGTCAGTTTTGAGCAAGAGTAGAAATCAAAAGATATAGACACACTCTGTTCTTAAAGCAGGTGCTTATTAGCACTATTGCTTTATTTAGATGGTTTAATCAAGATGAAATGGTATTTCCATTGCTTGTTTTTAATTTACATTGCCTCGGTAAGCTAGAATAGAAATTTAAGCTAATATCAACAGTCTATGTAAAACAGAGACTTTTTTTTACCTTTTGAACGTTGACATCAAAGAAGGTCAACTCTATAATAGTAAATTGAAAAAAATTTCACCACATCAGTTTTTTTTTTAATTACCTTACTTCAGAATTGGACAATTTCCCTTCAATGACAGGCTTTATTACCACTGCATTTCTTAAAGGCACTATTTTGTCTATTCATTATACACTGCTTTCCAATTCGAGAGAGAAAATTTTGAGTTCATCTAATACCTGCTAGGAAAATCCTGATGCTGGCATTTACCAGCCTGGCCCCAAACCCATGTTATTACTGAAACTCTGTGCAGGGCATAGGCTATAGAATGAAGAACAAGACAAGTAACTGTTCAGAGGCAGAAGAGTCTCTCTATAACAGTGCCAGCAACCTCCCCAGAAGCAATATGCAGCATGGAGCATGCATCAGGTGACACTGCTGTGCTTTAAACTGAAAGAAAACATAAGCCCATTGACAGGCACACAGACATCCCTTAATAAAATATAAATTTGACAAGCTGACTCCACAAGCATGCTTTCCTTATCAAATCTGTTCTAATCATTTGGTAGTCACACTTCTCATATACAGCCTGCTCATATCCCCATCTACTGAAATGAAATGGATGCACTTGAGCAGCCCCAGAGAGAAACATTTCCCAACTGGTGTTCTCGCCTGCTTCTCCAGAACAACTCCATGAATCCACATGGATTTATATCACCAATGGATCCAGATAGCTAACATCAGCTCTCTCTCCACATCACATGTAAAAGAGTTATTTATTCTTTCTTTGGCCTCAGAGTACTTTATCACCCTAAACATCTTGTTCTTCACGAAGACATTTTTAAATAAAAAATCAAAAGTGAAAGTAAAATTATTCAATACTACTACAAATGCATACTTTCAAAGAGCTTATATCCAACAGATGTCTTATTTAACCTTCCATTTCATTCAACAATCTATTAATGCTTTTGATAACAGTGTTCCATTTTCTTTTCTTATATCTTTTAAATGAGAACCAGTAGTGCCTTTTCAGATTGGTTCTTCACTAAACATTATCAGATCTTAATAATTCAAAAAGAGAGAACAATAAAAATTCAAAGAAAGAGATAGTGCTTATAGATATTATTATAGTAAGATAAGGGTGGAGAAATTTTATCTCTACATTTTTATGAAACATATCTTTCCATGAAGAAACCTAAAAGATAATTCTTAATAGTATCAATTCATGCTAAAAGAACTGATTTCTCTATTTTCCTGCTTCCTACCATCTACTTGCCCACGTCAAATCCTTGGCTCTAAAAATGTCTTACTTACTTACAAATAAATAAGTAACAAGAGGCTGAGACACTGACTTGGGAAGTTGGAGAAAAGTAAGAAGTAACAATTTGAAGGTTACTTGAGCTCCATCCTCTAAAGCCCAATTATGTATCTTATAATATAGCAAGGATATGTTTATATTATGTGGTAAAATAGACAAAAATGGAATATAGATAGGTAGTAGTTTAAATTTACTTTGTGACTTTTTTTATGTTTATGGATGTTGTTACTTTCTTTTAAAAGGAGGAGGATACCAAAGATGACTCTAGAAAATAAAGCACAGCAGGCTGTGAAAACAAATATCCAAAGACCATAGAACTACAGTAATGAGAATGTGATACCTTATAAGAAACCACTAATGTTACCAGTAACACTGAAGAAGCTGAAGTTGAACGGTTCTATGAAGACCTACAAGACCTTTTAGAATTAACACCCAAAAAAGATGTCCTTTTCATTATAGGGGACTGGAATGCAAAAGTAGGAAGTCAAGAAACACCTGGAGTAACAGGCAAATTTGGCCTTGGAATATGGAATGAAGCAAGGCAAAGACTAATAGAGTTTTGCCAAGAAAATGCACTGGTCATAGCAAACACCCTCTTTCAACAACACAAGAGAAGACTCTACACATGGACATCACCAGATGGTCAACACCGAAATCAGACTGATTATATTCTTTGCAGCCAAAGATGCAGAAGCTCTACACAGTCAACAAAAACAAGACCAGGAGCTGACTGTGGCTCAGATCATGAACTCCTTATTGCCAAATTCAGACTTAAATTGAAGAAAGTAGGGAAAACCACTAGACCATTCAGGTATGACCTAAATCAAGTCCCTTATAATTATACAGTGGAAGTGAGAAATAGATTTAAGGGCCTAGATCTGATAGATAGAGTGCCTGATGAACTATGGAATGAGATTTGTGACATTGTACAGGAGACAGGGATCAAGACCATCCCCATGGAAAAGAAATGCAAAAAAGC
>NW_011495080.1:1140603-1141008 GCF_000754665.1 Bison bison bison
CCGTGAACTTCTTGATGTTCAAGCTGGTTTTAGAAAAGGCAGAGGAACCAGAGATCAAGTTGCCAACATCTGCTGGATCATGGAAAAAGCAAGAGAGTTCCGGAAAAATGTCTATTTCTGCTTTATTGACTATGCCAAAGCCTTTGACTGTGTGGATCACAGTAAACTGTGGAAAATTCTTCAAGAGATGGGAATACCAGACCACCTGACCTGCCTCTTGAGAAATCTGTATGCAGGTCAGGAAGCAACAGTTAGAACTGGACATGGAACAACAGACTGATTCCAAATAGGAAAAGGAGTATGTCAAGGTTGTATATTGTCACCCTGCTTATTTAACTTATATGCAGAGTACATCATGAGAAACACTGGACTGGAAGAAACACAAGCTGGAATCAAGATTGCCGG
>NW_011495080.1:1141179-1157899 GCF_000754665.1 Bison bison bison
AGACAGCCCTTGGACTGCAAGGAGATCCAACCAGTCCATTCTGAAGGAGATTAGCCCTGGGATTTCTTTGGAAGGAATGATGCTAAAGCTGAAACTCCAGTACTTTGGCCACCTCATGCAAAGAGCTGACTCATTGGAAAAGACTCTGATGCTGGGAGGGATTGGGGGCAGGAGGAGAAGGGGACGACAGAGGATGAGATGGCTGGATGGCATCACTGACTCGATGGACGTGAGTCTGGGTGAACTCCAGGAGTTGGTGATGGACAGTGAGGCCTGGTGTGCTGCGATTCATGGGGTCGCAAAGAGTCGGACACGACTGAGCGACTGAACTGAACCAAACTGAATGTTCTGATTAAATGTCAGATTCATGAAACTTAAGGAAAGTGACCTAAACCAAGATCATCATAATTTCTCCTCAGATCACTCTCTCCTGAGTATCTCTTTCTACTATTGCCCTAGAACCCAGAATACATTGGTTCAAGCTGGTCCCAAAGAACCTCCTTGGTCTCCAGTTTCAGGGAGATATGGTGAGACATTAAAGCAAGTACAGCAAGAAGGAGTCTCAGGCCACAAACTATATTACCTTCTTCTGTTTAAGGACCTTTATCCACCTAGAGTTGTGACTCTGCCACAAGGAGCATATAGAGATCAGATATAAGAGTGTGTGTGTGTGTGTGTGTGTGTGTGTGTGTGTGTGTATTAGGGAGTTGGGAGAGCACCATCAGAGAGTCAGAATAATTTGACCAAACAAGACTCCACTAAGGCACCTGTCATCACTCCTGGTCCTTGGAGAGCTCAACACACAAACTGCTACAGAGATGACAATTGATGCTGTTCACATGGCACCTCAGGATCTGGTAGCTCTTTCCACCATGCTTTCATCATATTGAGTTTAAAGTAACCATTTTATTCTGCTGCTTTGACAACATGCTAGGGTTCAAGAAACTGTGACGTTATCTAAGACTACCTCTGCCCAGATGCATTTCTTCTCTAGGGTCTTGACATCTTTCCAAGGAGTTCTACACCCCCAGAAATTGGCTTAGGTCTCACTCTCTGATCCTAAAGAAACATCAGGAAGTTTTTTCCTCATCCCAGGATTTCTCCAGGGGAACCACCAGTCTGGAGAAATTGATGATTCAGCTTCATTTGCTTCCATTCCACTCTCCCAATTCTCCTAACTTTATTGTGTGGCTTTTATTTTTCCTCAGGACCTAAGCTTTGAAATGCAGCTTAGAGAGAAACTCTTTTTTAAAATTTTGGGTTGTTTTATCTATCCCTAGTGAGAAGGAATAATGACCAACTGAGCTACTTAATGAAGGCAGGTCAATAAGTTAATTTAAAAAATCTAGAAGGAAAGAATTTAAAATGAGACTTTTTTAAAAGCTAAAGAATAAAAAAATTAAGATAAGGCATAGAAAGTAAACTGAAGTTAGATTATCTTTCCTGCAAGGAATAATTTTACTCTTTAGTTACATCTCCTGGTCAAGTTCCTTTCATAGCTTCTTAGACACTTTATGCAGCTCTTGCCACCTAAATGCAAATGATCTAACCTCTGCCTGATCTGAACACTAAGTAGAAGACAGCAAGGGATTAGGGCATAAAAAGGAGCCTCACCTTGACAAGGTTCCCCTTCTTGACCCTGTGATTTATCTACATAGTAATGAAATGTTATAACCTAAGTTCCATGAAGGTAGGAATCGTATGTTCCTTGTTCATCGCTCAGTCAATTCAGTTCAGTGGCCCAATCATATCCGACTCTTTGCAACGCCATCAATCTTTCCCAGCATCAGGGTATTTTCCAATGAGTCAATTCTTCCCATCAGTTGTCCAAAGTATTGGAATTTCAGCTATAGCATCGGTCCTTCCAATGAATATTCAGAATTGATTTCCTTCAGGCCTTTCATTACTCATTTCCTGCATTGAAAACTGAGCCTGCTCCATAGTAGCTGCTCAAATATTTTTTTTGGATAACACATCTTGTAAGATCATGTATTTATATCCATGAAGATATATTTCAGTAATTCCTGCTGCTAAACACTACTCATTATTCTGAGGTTCTCTGAAGCATCCAGTTAAAAAAAAAAAAAAAAACAAATAGACCACCACCACCAACACAAATTGTAGAAAACTATTTGAAAGGAACTATTGGAATGAGTGCAGACACAGTTCTCCTAGTGGCATGGAAGACTGCTCCTTCCACTACAGCCCAGAGATCCATAGATTTCCCCCAAATTTCAGATGAACTATGAGGATGCTCTAATCACATAGCAAGCATGATAGAAGGAAAATATTTTCTCAGAGATCTTAACTCATCCAAATAAGCAGCAGCAGCTATAGCTCCTCAACTCCTGTCAACATATTCTGAACCATAAAGGCAAAAACAGATTTCCCATGAGGAGGATTCAACCTACTGACCATTCATAGCTATCTTTCAAACCTGCTCCATTAGTCGCTCTCCATATTATACTCTAGAATTAGAGCACAGAAATAGAGTTATGATCCAAGTACTATCTTGACAAATTCCTGATATGAATCTGAGCCTCATGAGTTTTCTTATCCATCCCATGTATTAGATCCTTTTCTGTGATACTAACATTACCTGACAAACCTAGACAGCATATTAAAAAACACAGACATTACTTTACTGACAAAGGTTCATACAGTCAAAGCTATGGTTTTTCCAGTAGTCATGTGTGGATGTGAGTTGGACCATAAAGAAGACTGAGCACCAAAGAATTGATGCTTTTGAGCTATAGTGTTGGAGAATACTCTTGAGAGTCCCTTGGACAGCAAGGAGATCAAACCAGTCAACCCTAAATGAAATTAGTCCTGAATATTCATTGGAAGGACTAATGCTGAAGCTTAAACTCCAAAACTTTGGCCACCTGATGCAAAGAACTGACTCATCAGAAAAGACCCTGATGCTGGGAAAGATTGATGGCAGGAGGAGAAAGGGGAGACAGAGGATGAGATGGTTGGATGGCATCACTGACTCAATGGACGTGAGTCTGGGTGAACTCTGGGAGTTGGTGATGGACAGGGAGGCCTGGCGTGCTGCGATTCATGGGGTCGCAACAAACTGGACACAAGTGAGTTATGACCAACCTAGATAGCATATTCAAAAGCAGAGACATTACTTTGCCAACAAAGGTTCGTCTAGTCAAGGCTATGGTTTTTCCTGTGGTCACGTATGAATGTGAGAGTTGGACTGTGAAGAAGGCTGAGCGCCAAAGAATTGATGCTTTTGAACTGTGGTGTTGGAGAAGACTCTTGAGAGTCCCTTGGACTGCAAGGAGATCCAACCAGTCCATTCTAAAGGATATCAGCCCTGGGATTTCTTTGGAAGGAATGATGCTAAAGCTGAAACTCCAGTACTTTGGCCACCTCATGCAAAGAGTTGACTCACTGGAAAAGACTCTGATGCTGAGAGGGATTAGGGGCAGGAGGAGAAGGGGACGGCAGAGGATGAGATGGCTGGATGGCATCACTGACTCGATGGACGTGAGTCTGGGTGAACTCTGGGAGTTGGTGATGGACAGGGAGGCCTGGCGTGCTGCGATTCACGGGGTCGCAAAGAGTCAGACACAACTGAGCGACTGAACTGAACTGAACTGAGCGAATGAATTGAACTGAACTAAGCATTACCTGGAAGTTGAATTCTTCACCAATAGGTCCTGGTCCCAAACTTGAGTTCTTTTCTCCTCTAACCTTTTCTTCAAAGATCTAGCTGACATGACTCAATACAGTATTCCTTTAGTCACTGAGTTAAACTCATTTTAGTAAACTTAAATTTTTATGCCAGAGGAGTGAGTGTTTTATTTTTCCACTAGTGACTATAAATGGGACATTTTATTGAAAATATCTCTTGAGCTATTACTTGAGTATTATAACTAGAATGCCCTGCCAATGGAAAATGAAACATACATCCATTATTAGTTCCATAATAATGTTAATAATATGAGCCAAACTCAATAAGCCTAACTAAATATGGATCTACAGAGTAATCTCCTGGATATACAATAAGTGCTACACACAATGATTCATTTTAACATGCAACAGTGCACAACAATCTCATGTGATGGGGTAGTTACATTCTTAGAATACTGCAGCTTTCATTAAAATGCTTTCTCTAAAAGGAACACAGGCAAAGTATGGAGCTACATCGCTCATACCTGGAGACAATCCAAATCTATGGTGTTAGAAAACAGATAAAAGATTAGAGCCCATTACAGATTCCTGAATTAATGAGGACGCTTTCGAGAAGCTCTGCTACAGAATGCACTTTCTGAAAGCAGCCTGCTCTCTTGTCATCTCAAAGCTTGCTGACTTTGCTCTTTTTGCCTGGAACAACCTTCTGGTCATTCTTCAAGTGGATGGCTCCTTTTCTTCATTAGAACTCGGCTGATACATCAACTTCCACATGAAGGTTTATTCAAGCCTCAGTCCCCTGACCATGCCAGATGCCTCTCCTCTAAGCTCCTAATCGCAGTGGGTTTACCACTCTTACAGCATTTGTCACAATGTTGCCATTGTGTATTATTTATTGTCATGCCTCATTATGTCAAAAGCTGCTTCAAGACAATAAGCATGTCTTTATCTCTCTGATTCCTGACCTTGTAGTTGGCCTGATATATAGCAGGAGCTCAATAATCATGTGTTGATGCCTCTTTCTTTGGCCAATTCTTTCTCATAGCTGAGTCCTCAATTTAAATATGACTTTAACCAAAAGGCCTTCTTTGACATTTCAGTTTACTTTGGTATCCTTGTGATACCCACACTATATTCATCACAATTGTAATTATATAGTTATTAGTGTGATGACTGTTTGAAGCCTTTCCCCATTAAGCCAAAAGCTCTATGAGGACAGGCACTGTGTCTCCCCTGTTTGAAGTTATACCCCTCTTGACTTACTGAGCCTGTTACATAATTTACACTCAAAAATAGTTATTGACTCAATTACTAATACTTGCTACAATAGGGATGAACTTTGAAATCATTATGTTTTCAATGAAAGAAGCTAGTCACAAAAGACCACATATCACATAATCTCATTATTATAAAATATCTATACTAGACAAGTCTATAAAGACATGAAGATTAGTGGCTGCCTATGACTGTAGCAGGGGAGAAAGAAGAAAGAGGAGTGAGAAATGGTAGTGACTATTAATGGGAGCAGGGTTTCTTTTTGTGCTAATGGGAATATTTAAAACTTAGATTGCAGTGGTAATGTCCTAACTCTGTAAATATACTAAAACCTATTGACTTGTGTACTTTAAATAGATGAATGTCATGATAGGTGGATTGTATTTCAATAAAGCTACTGAAATAATTATTGAATAAATAAATACTTGAATTAATAGATGAACATGAAGTTCAGGGATCCGTCATTTAGCAAAAGGAACATATTTCTGGAAATGGAAACCCTGCTACCCTTTGTCCTTTGATCTTAATCTCTTCAAAGATGCATTTCTGGCATTGACATAAAACTGTCAATCATGTTTCCTTTATTTTCATATTCTCTGAATCCATGCAGTGATGCTTGCTATAGTTCCTTTCAGCTTTCTCTCATAAAATTAATTGATCTCTGGTCCTCTGAGGCATCAATGAGTTTTATAAGAATTTCTGCCAAACCCTAACTGTCATGTGTTTCCTCTGTCCATTATTTTAACTCACTATCTCCAACACCACAGCTCAAAATCATCAATTCTTCAGCGCTCAGCTTTCTTTATAGTCCAACTCTCACATCCATACATGACCACTGGAAAAACCATAGCCTTGACTAGATGGACCTTTGTTGGCAAAGTAATGTCTCTGCTTTTGAATATGCTATCTAGGTTGGTCATAACTTTCCTTCCCAGGAGTAAGCGTCTTTTAATTTCATGGCTGCAATCACCATCTGCAGTGATTTTGGAGCCCCCAAAAATAAAGTCTGACACTGTTTCTACTGTTTTCCCATCTATTTCTTGAGAGTCCCTTGGACTGCAAGGAGATCCAACCAGTCCATCCTAAAGATCAGTCCTGGGTGTTCACTGGAAGGACTGATGCTGAAGCTGAAACTCCAATACTTTGGCCACCTCATGTGAAGAGTTGACCCATTGGAAAAGACCCTGATGCTGGGAGGGATGGGGGCAGGAGGAGAAGGGGACGACAGAGGATGAGATGGCTGGATGGCATCACTGACTCGATGGACATGAGTCTGGTAAACTCCGGGAGTTGGTGATGGACAGGGAGACCTGGCATGCTGCGATTCACGGGGTTGCAAAGAGTCAGACACGACTGAGCGACTGAACTGAAATGAACTGAACTGATGGGCCACTGAAGAAAACTACATTTAAACGACAACTAGGAGTTACCAACTGACTTCATTGAAATGCCCCTTTTCCTCCTCCTCTACTGTGCCACTTGTAACATAAGTGATGGCTGTAACTCTGGCAGCCACTTTGGATAATGAGAATGAGTTCCATACCTTCAGAATGTCAAGATTCAGTGGGAAGGAGATTGTGAAACTTTTCTCAGTTTAATTATACCAAAACAAAAATTTCAAAATATGGGTGCATGCATGTGTACTTGTGTGCTCAGTAATGTCCAACTCTTTGCAACCCCATCTACTGTAGCCCACTAGGTTCCTCTGTCCATAGGTTTCTTCAAGCCAGAATACTAGAGTCACTGCCATTTCCTACTGCAATATATGGATATATCTTGTCTAAACTCTGAGGAAGTAACCTTTAAATCAAGGAGAGAACATTTTATTTCTATAAGGAATAACTGAATTCCACAAGAAGTGCCACCGAATACCTTGAGGAAGAAAACATGAGTTGTCATATTAGAAGGAAGCATTTAATTATTAATTCTATGTTTTATTATCTGTGAGAACTTGGAGAGTTAATTCATCAGTGGGTCATACTATTTTTCATCTGTAAAACAGTGTTAATAAAACTTACTGTGTTATCAAAGGATAAAAATTACGCAATATGTTTGATAGTACCCAGCAACTATTTGGGATATTGGAAATACTTTAAACATGTTGTTTCTTTCAAACATAATTACTTGAATCAAAGAGGTAATCCAATCTTATCTTTCCAAAAGATAACAGTTTAGTCAATAACCAATCAAGAACTGTTACATGTGTGCTTCCAATGTACCATAAAATCTCTTGAGAGTCATAAAAGAAACAAAAGTAAAAGGCACATTCTTGCCATCAGAGAACCTACATTAAGTTAGAGAGTCATGACTGATCCAGGAGAAACCATAGAGAGCACTACACAGCAGCACCTATTTAACCTGGCATCACGTGCTAACAGGGGGCTTCAGAAGACTATCAGAGTGAGGGATACCATCGGGAAGGAGGGTAGTGGGGAAAGTTTCATGAAAGAGGGTATACTTGATCAGAACTTGGAAAATCTCAATAGAAATATTTATATATAATAATTCACAAATCATTATTATTGTGTCAAAACACCAGTGTTGTTAATTCCTTAGTTCTCCTAGCCAGGGTAATTCATACCTATTCTAGACAGAGAAAATATATTCAGACATAATGCAACTGAAAGAGGGAAACAGCAGTTCACCACTCAAAAGCCAATAAAGAAGTCAGGTTGGTGGAAAGGAAAGTTTGCTTTATTTTGGATGCCAGCAACCAGAAGGGGAGGGCAGACACCTGTCAAAAGGTCAATTCCACCTCCCGGCACTCAGTGGACAAGAGTTTTTATAGGCTGAGGAAGGGGCTACATGCAGAAATAGCAGTCAGTTCTGACAACGTCATCTCGACTGAGTACAGTGACTCTTCAGTTGCATATTGATTTATTCTCATTTCTTTGAGGCCAGCTGACAGAATTGTGGTGGCATAAGTCATGGCTGCAGTCTGGTCATCATCTACTTAATTTTGTCTACTAGGTGGGGATTTCAGTATCTATAAGACACCCCAAAGGATATGGCTTGAATACTATCTATAGCCTTTGAGAAGGAACTAAAGGTCTTTGACTATGCCTTAAATGACTAAACTACTGTTATTTGGTCTTCTTTGACTGCTTTTCTTTGTTTCTGCATGTTCTCACTTCTATGATTAAACTTATTCTTCAGCTAAAGTTTTTCAACAGATGAAAGTCAGGCTGAGGACATTGAGGGGCAAGAACCGTAGGGTCCTACTCCATTTAAATAACAGTTAAACTATGGCTGCTGATGATACACTATCCAAGCCCATTCCTTCCCACTTGGGAAGGAATGACATCAATAAATGATATCAATGGTTAAATGACAAAATCAAAGACACTAAGTATCATCATACAGTTCTTTTGGTCAAGGATTAAGGGGACAATTCAACCATGGCAACATCTACAAAAAGGAAAGCTGGGGAATATATCTTTTACAATGGGGGAGGGGAACAAATATTAATAGAAGGCTGGGAATGAACTGCATTCATTTATATGGAATGAAAGCAAAAAATAAAATAACAGACACACGTGTAATATAGATGAAAAATTCTTTGGAAAATGCATCCAAACAAAACAGAAAGAAATGTAAGGCAAATTTTTCTATATGCTTAAGGAATTTAGAGATAACTTGAGTTCATGAATTAAGTGGTGAGAGAGACCAAAAATAATGCAGGATATCAATGAAGGTTCAAAAATAGAATACAAAGGAAAGGTAACTGACAAGCCTACCAAAGAAACTGAAGAGGAAATTAAAACCTTTAAAGTATTTGAAATCCCATTAGAAGCAGAAAGGAATTGAATTACAGTAGAGTAAGTCTTTTCAGTGGTAGGAAAGTAAATCTTGGGGGAGAGGGAATCACATAGAATTCAGAGTAAAAAGATGAGATCACAATGACTAGACAGAAAACAATAAGAAAAGACAATTAATTCAATTTTTGAATAATTGCTCTTGTGAAAGAAAATTAGAACACAAGGAATAAATTTTAAATATATAATAGAAATTTCCTGAAATAAAGAAGACCTGAATAGTCAGATTCCAAAGAAAGATGACTGAAAGAAATACGTACCTATCCCAGTGAATTTACAGAAATCCAAATATAATGAAGAAATTCCCTAATTATTCAGGCACAGCCTGCATGTCATTCGGAAAGAAAACAATCAGTAAACTGACCTCTGACTCCTCTCCCAAACAACATTAGATGGCATTGTATTGATCTACAATATATTAGGAACAAAGAGATGTAACTCAAAACTTCTACATGCTTCTAAGTTTTTATTCCAGTTGGAGGATATTTCATAAACTAGAAGGCATTTTCCTAAGCAAACAAAAAAATCAGGAAATATAGCAGTAAGGTTTTCTTCATTTCACACCCACTTGAAGATGGAAAATCTTAGGAATCAAAAGCCAAAGTAGCATGAACAAATTCTAACTAAGTGGCTAAATTAGGGAAAGAAAAGCCTGACAGAGCACTAAATACATATAAAGGTATAAAAGGTCAATAACGATACATCTAATGAGGAGCAATACATGGATATTTTATAAATTCTGAAAGAAATCTACCTACTTAATAATGAGTTGCTGAAAATGGACAAGGACAAAAGTCACAGATATGCCTAGAGGAAGTGGGAAAAGAGGAGAAATGAGGTAATATAAATGAACAAACTTTATTATTTATTATCTGCTGTGAAATCAATACATTCACTTCTACATTTGACATTAAGGCCTATGTACATATATACCTCAGAAAGCTTTTCTTAATTAATAATGCTAAGAAATAGAGGAAAACAATAGAATGGGAAAGACTAGAGATTTCTTTGAGAAAATTAAAGATACCAAAGGAATATTTCATGCAAAGATGGGCACAACAAAGGACAGAAACAATATGGACCTAAAGGAAGAATAAGATATTTAGAAGAGATGGCAAGAATACACAGAAGAACTGTACAAACAACATCTTCATGACCCAGATAATCACGATGGTGTGATCACTGACCTAGAGCCAGACATCCTGGAATGTGAAGTCAAGTGGGCCTTAGAAAGCATCACTATGAACAAAGCTAGTGGAGGTGATGGAATTCCAGTTGAGCTATTTCAAATCCTAAAAGATGTTTCTGTTGAAGTGCTGCACACAATATGGCAGCAAATTTGGAAAACTCACAGTGGCCACAGGACTGGAAAAGTCAGTTTTCACTCCAATCCCAAAGAAAAGCAATACCAAAGAATGTTCAAACTACTGCACAATTGCAGTCATCTCACATGCTACCAAAGTAATGCTCAAAATTCTCCAAGCCAGGCTTCAACAGTATGTGAACCAAGAAATTTCCAGGTGTTCAAGCTGGATTTAGAAAAGGCAGAGGAACCAGACATCAAATTGCCAGCATCTGTTGCATCATAGAAAAAGCAAGAGAATTTCAGAAAAACATATACTTCTGCTTCATTGACTATACTAAAGCCTTTGACTGTGTGGATCACAACAAATTATGGAAAATTCATAAAGAGAAGGGCATACCACACCACCTTACCTGACTCCTGAGAAACTTGTATGCAGGTCAATAAGCTACAGTTAAAATAGGACATGGAACAACAGACTGGTTCCAAACTGGGAAAGGAGTACATCAAGGTTGTATATTGTTGCCCTGCTTATTTAACTTCTATGCAGAGTACATCATGTGAAATGCTGGGCTGGAAGAATCATAAGGTGAAATCAAGATTGCCGGGAGAAACATCAGTAACTTCAGATATGCAGATGACACCACCTTTATGGCAGAAAATGAAGAGGAACTAAAGAGACTCTTGATGAAAGTGAAAGAGTAGAGTGAAAAAGCTGGCTTAAATTTCAATATTCAAACAACAAAGATCAGGACATCCAGTCACATCGATTCATAGCAAATAGATGGGGAAACAGTGGAAACAGTGACAGATTTTATTTTCTTGGGCTCCAAAATCACTACAGATGGTGCCTGCAGCCATGAAATTAAAAGACACTTGCTCCTTGTAAGAAAAGTTATGACCAATCTAGATAGCATATTAAAAAGCAGAGACATTCCTTTGCCAACAAAGGTCTGTCTAACCAAAGCTATGGTTTTTCCAGTAGTCATGTATGGATCGGAGAAGGCAATGGCACCCCACTCCAGAACTCTTGCCTGGAAAACCCCATGGACGGAGGAGCCTGGAAAGCTGCGGTCCATGGGGTTGCTGAGGGTCGGACACAACTGAGCAACTTCACTTTCACTTTTCACTTTCATGCATTGGAGAAGGCAATGGCACCCCACTCCAGTGTTCTTGCCTGGAGAATCCCAGGGACGGGGAAGCCTGGTGGGCTGCTGTCTATGAGGTCGCACAGAATCAGACACAACTGAAGCGACTTAGCAGCAGCAACAGCATGTATGGATATGAGAGTTGGACCATAAAGAAAGCTGAGCACCAAAGAATTGATGCTTTGGAACTGTGGTGTTGGAGAAGACTCTTGAGAGTCCCTTGGACTGCAAGGAGATCAAACCAATCAATCCTAAAGGAAATCAGTCCTAAATATTCATTGGAAGGACTGATGCTGAAGCTGAAGCTCCAATACTTTGGTCACTTGATGGGAAGAACTGACTCATAAGAAAAGACCTTAATGCTGGGAAAGACGGAAGGCAGGAGGAGAAAGGGACAACAGAGGATGAGATGGTTGGATGGTATCACTGACTAAATGGGCATCAGTCTGAGCAAGCTCCAGGAGACCGTAAAGGACGGGAAGGAAACCTGATGTGCTGCAGTCCATGGGGTCACAAAGAGTTGGACATGACTGAGCGACAGAACAGTAACACCAACATATATATACATATTTATATAAGCTTCAAACCCATCACTTTCTTAGGTTGTATAGGTATTACTAGGATTATAGTTTCCAAGTGAAAAAATAAATATCAGGAAACAAACATTAGAAAACTAAAAGCAAGCCACAAAGAAGAATGAAAAGAATCACTTATTAATTCAAATTCCTACTATGATTCAAGCACTGTATCAAAATCTAAGTTGCTGTTAAGTCACCAAGTCGTGTCCAATTCCTTTTGACCCCATGGACTACAGCACACCAGCCTTCCCTGTCCTTCACTATCTCCCAGAATTTGCTCAAACTCACGTCCATTGAGTTGTCATACCATCTAACCATCTCATCCTCTATCACTCCCTTCTCTTCCTGTCATCAAAATTTTCCAGTATCAGGGTCTTTCCTAATGAGTTGGCTCTTTGCATCAGGTGGGCTTTTGATTAAAATTGTGTGACTGTCTTGAGTTTGATTAGAATTAAACTTAATTCATACATTTATTAATATGCTTGCTGCTTGGAAGAAAAGCTATCACAAACCTAGACAGCATATTAAAAAAGAAGAGTCATCACTTTGCTGACAAATGTCTGTATATTCAAAGCTATGGCTTTTCCTGTAGCCATGTATGATTGTGAGAGTTGGACCACAAAGAAGGCTGAGCACTGAAGAGTTGATGCTTTCGAATGTGGTGCTGGAGAAAACTCTTGAGAGTCCCTTGGACAGCAAGGAGATCAAACCAGTCAATCTTAAAGGAAATCAACCCTGAATATTCATTGGAAGGACTGATGCTGAAGTTGAAGCTCCAATCCCTTGGCCATCTGATGCGAACTGCTGACTCACTGAGAAAGACCTCGATGCTGGGAAGGATTGAGGGCAGGAGAAGTGGGTGACAAACAAGGAGATGATTGGATGGCGTCATTGACTCAATGGACATGGGTTTGAGCAAACCAGGAGATAGTGAATAATAGGGAAGCCTGGTGAACAGGACTGCTCATTAGACTATTACAAATATTTTCTAATTTCTTTGTTATGGCCTCTCAGATACATCCACCATTTAAAAGTGGACATTTTTACATGGGATTTTGTTTAAAGTATCTTTAATATTAATTTTGTATTTTGATATGCTGCAGTCCATAAGGTCATAAAAACGTGGACACAACTGAGTGACTGAACAACAAATCCAAGGACAACTGATTTCCTTATACTGTCTTTCAAATAAATTTTAAATCTTCTCAGTGTCTTTCAATGAAGTTTCTAAACAATTTTCTAGCCAAAGATGATGAATTTCTTTTGTGAGACCTATTTCTAGTTACTTGTATTACACTGCTCTAGTTGCCATAACAAAATACCATACACTGGGTGAGTTAAACAACAAATTTATTTTCTCAGAGTCATGGAGGATGTTAAGTCTAGTTCAAGGTGCTGGCTGATTCGGCTTCAGTGCTCTCTTCCCAACTTACAGATGGCTGCATTCTCACTATGTCCTTACGTAGTGGAGAGAAACAGAGAGAGAGACCTCTATGCTGTTTCTTATAAGATCACCAATGCTGTTGGATCAGGGACCCACCCTTACTGACCTCCAATAGGGCTTCCCAGGTGGCGCTAGATAAGAGACTCGGGTTCAGTCCCTGGATCGGAAAGATCCCCTGGAGGAGGGCATGGCAACCCACTCCAGCATTCTTGCCTGGAGAATGCAATGGACAGTGGAGCCTGGCAGGCTATAGTCCATGGAGTAGCAAAGAGTCGGACACAACTAAAGCTTTTAGCAAGCACACAGGACTTCCATTAAGGCTGGGGGTTGAGACTTTTGCATATGAATTTTGGTAGAAAAAAATTCAGGCCATAGCAATACTTTAATGTTTGTTGCTATTGGAAATGGTAATTTAAGTGATAGGTTTTAAAAAAGATCTTTCTTAAATCTGTTTGTTGGTATTAAAGAATTCGGTTGTACCAGCTCCTATTTCCAAGCTTTGGAAGCCTGGGCCTTTTAACATGACTACAGAGGGACACATCAAGCTGAGGTAATCTCACACCCACCATGTGATCCAGCCACTCCACTATCAGGAATCCACTCAAAAGAAATAAAAGTATATGTCTGTACAAAGACTTATACACAAATTCTCTAGAAGCTTTATTGTTAACAGCCAAAACCTTGAAATAATCCAAATGTCCATCAACATGTGAATGAGTAAACAAATTATAGCATATCTACACAGTATTATTCAGTAATAAAAATGATGAACTTTTGGTATATGAAACAACAATGGATGAAGCTCAAAGTAATTGTGCTGAGTGAAAGACGTCAGATAAAATAGTTGTATGTGATTCCATTTATATAAACTTATAAGAAATGCAAACTAACCTATATGACAGAAAGCCAAAGAGAAGTTGTTGGCAGATGCTAAGAAGTGGTCAGTGCAGGGTGAGAGTGAAGGATTACATGAGCATGAAAAAACTTGGAGTGGGGGGCTGCAGTGATGGCTATGTTCACTATTTTTATTGTATTTGTTTCACATGCATATGTAAAAATTTATCAAAATGTATATGTTAAATACGTGTATTTCTTTCCTGTCAATTCAACAAAGCATCCCTTTCAACATTTTTCTTGTCTATGAGCACTTACAAAGTTAGGTAAGAAACAAATTGAGCTTTGCAACAGCACATTTATTTAAACAAATAAAAAGTATATAGTCATACAAATAATAAATAGATAGTAATGTTATTTTAATACAGTTCCAACACTGCTTTTATAATAAGGTACCCACTATTTAAATATGTTGTCATAGCAGCTCTGGTTGCTCATAATTTATATTTAAAATTTTTTACTCCTTTGATTTCTCATTGGTTGGCTATCTTGCCTTATAGTAGAGGTTTTGTTTACTTTTATTATTCAGTGATTACAGATTTTGATATAATTTTTAAATTTAAAAAACCAAATCACCAACCTAAAGATTTTCAAATGTGCATTTGGGCTTCCCATAACTTAGTGGAAGACATCTATCTTATTTTTTGCTGTTTATTTTATGGAAATATCTTACAAAGAGGTAAGAGTCTTTCCAAATGTTCAAGTGACTATTCTTTATATTAACTGCAAAAATTCTTACCATTGCACTTATACCATTCAACTATCTTTAAATCTCATAATTAACTAACGTTACTAAGAATTTTTATTTTAAAGAAATTTAAGAAAGTGTGGTTCTTATTGACCACATATACTCTATTCCTCCAACAAGCCTTTCATTAAGGTTTCTGTTACTCCGATAGTTCCTTCATCACACAAGCTTTCTATGGAGAGTCTACATCACCGTGTGAGATTCTCCACCACTAACTTACCACACTATCCATGCCTTGTTTTGTACCAGGAATTGTATATTCTAAGTAAGTACAGAAATAGAATTTCCAGTGAGATACAAATGGTATATAGGGTGGAAAGAGAAAACTGATTAGGAGACAACTCCTAAATTTCTACTGAGAGGCACTTTGGTATTAGATTTTCGTTTTCAAGCCAGATTTATACAATATTTTGTTGGCTGAAGCTATTAATTAGATTGACCTAATCAACTAATTGTGATTTTTCTGTAAGTTTGTCCATGTAACAAACAATAGAAAATTTTTTTTTCTTATAATAAACCACTGACTGCTATCCATAGCTTCCAAGTGAATAGCTTTCTGTTTTATTTGTCATTATTATTTTAATGAGAAGTTAGAAAAAGACATAGTGGAGACTGTTAATCTCACTCCATCATATCCCAGATGGGCTGAGACTTTTATCTAAGTAAAGCTTGATTTGCATATGATTTTTAATCATACAGGACATGGAGTGAGAAACTAGAAATCCATGGTAGCATAAACAGAGACCTGGAGAAAGAGAAATTCATTCACCTAAAAGTAAAAATGGAAAGAAAATAGCAGAGCAGAGACTTTGAAAAGCATATGGAAGTTAATCATAGAAATGGCGAGTTCCTAAAAACTGTCACCAAGGGTGGAGGTTTACTTCCCTCTCAGTGTTTCTTGATGGACCTTGAGGGTGCTCGAGACCTGACATGCCCCATCATTTGAAAGTGTCAGTTGTTGGAAATGTAAAAAATGCCAGATAATTGATTGACCTCGTTAATAAATAAATAAGAGCCAACTGTTAGCCAAAAAGAAGATACACTGTAAGCCTTTGGAGACTTGAGGGTTTCTGAAATTTATCATCAGTCAAATAAGATAAGCTGATACTTAAAATATTATTAAAGGTAGCCATAATAAAACTGATGGTAGTTAAGACACCTTCAGTTCAGTTCAGTTGCTCAGTCGTGTCCGACTCTTTGCGACCCCATGAATCGCAGCACGCCAGGCCTCTCTGTCCAACACCAACTCCCAGAGTTCACTCAGACTCACATCCATTGAGTCAGTTATGCCATCCAGCCATCTCATCCTCTGCTGTCCCCTTCTCCTCCTACCCCCAATCCCTCCCAGCATCAGGGTCTTTTCCAATGAGTCAACTCTTTGCATGAGGTGGCCAAACAACTGGAGTTTCAGCTTTAGCATCATTCCTTCCAAAGAAACCCCAGGGCTGATCTCCTTCAGAATGGACTGGTTGGATCTCCTTGCAGTCCAAGGGACTCTCAAGAGTCTTCTCCAACACCACAGTTCAAAAGCATCAATTCTTTGGCGCTCAGCCTTCTTCACAGTCCAACTCTCACATTCATACGTGACCACAGGAAAAACCATGGCCTTGACTAGACGGACCTTTGTTGGCAAAGTAATGTCTCTGCTTTTGAATATGCTATCTAGGTTGGTCATAACTTTCCTTCCAAGGAGTAAGCTCTTTTAATTTCATGGCTGCAGTCACCATCTGCAGTGATTTTGGAGCCCAAAAAAATAAAGTCTGACACTGTTTCCACTGTTTCCCCATCTATTTCCCATGAAGTGATGGGACCGGATGCCACGATCTTTGTTTTCTGAATGTTGAGCTTTAAGCCAACTTTTTCACTC
>NW_011495080.1:1157999-1177640 GCF_000754665.1 Bison bison bison
ATCTATTTCCCATGAAGTGATGGGACCGGATGCCACGATCTTTGTTTTCTGAATGTTGAGCTTTAAGCCAACTTTTTCACTCTCCACTTTCACCTTCATCAAGAGGCTTTTTAGTTCCTCTTCACTTTCTGCCATAAGGGTGGTGTCATCTGTATATCTGAGGTTATTGACATTTCTCCCAACAATCTTGATTCCAGCCTGTGCTTCTTCCAGTCCAGCATTTCTCATGATGTACTCTGCATAGAAGTTAAATAAGCAGGGTGACAATATACAGCCTTGACATTCTCCTTTTCCTATTTGGAACCAGTCTGTTGTTTCATGTCCAGTTCTAACTGTTGCTTCCTGACCTGCATACAGATTTCTCAAGAGGCAGGTTAGGTGGTGTGGTATTCTCATCTCTTTCAGAATTTTCCACAGTTTATTGTGATCCACACAGTCAAAGGCTTTGGCATAGTCAGTAAAGCAGAAATAGATGTTTTACTGGAACTCTCTTGCTTTTTCCATGATCCAGCAGATGTTGGCAATTTGATCTCTGGTTCCTCTGCCTTTTCTAAAACCAGCTTGAACATCAAGAAGTTCACGGTTCATGTATTGCTGAAGCCTGGTTTGGAGATTTTTGAGCATTACTTTACTAGCGTGTGAGATGAGTGCAATTGTGCGCTAGTTTGAGCATTCTTTGGCATTGCCTTTCTTTGGAATTGGAGTGAAAACTGACCTTTTCCAGTCCTGTGACCACTGCTGACTTTTCCAAATTTGCTTGCATATTGAGTGCAGCACTTTCACAGCATCATCTTTCAGGATTTGAAATAGCTCAACTGGAATTCCATCAACTCCACTAGCTTTGTTCATAGTGATGCTTTCTAAGGCCCAGTTGACTTCACATTCCAGGATGTCTGGCTCTAGATGAGTGATCACACCATCGTGATTATCTGGGTCGTGAAGATCTTTTTTGTACAGTTCTTCTGTGTATTCTTGCCACCTCTTCTTAATATCTTCTGCTTCTGTTAGGTCCATACCATTTCTGTCCTTTATCGAGCCCATCTTTGCATGAAATATTCCCTTGGTATCTCTAATTTTCTTGAAGAGATCTCTAGTCTTTCCTATTCTGTTGTTTTCCTTTATTTCTTTGCATTGATCGCTGAAGAAGACTTTCTTATCTCTTCTTGCTATTCTTTGGAACTTTGCATTCAGATGCTTATATCTTTCCTTTTCTCCTTTGCTTTTTGCTTCTCTTCTTTTCACAGGTTAGGGCTCCCCAGACAGCCATTTTGCTTTTTTGCATTTCTTTTCCATGGGGATGGTCTTGATCCCTGTCTCCTGTACAATGTCACGAACCTCATTCCATAGTTCATCAGGCACTCTATCTATCAGATCTAGGCCCTTAAATCTATTTCTCACTTCCACTAAGCAAATTCTAAACTAGCATACGTTCATATGAAGATGAAAGGTGTATCAAAGGCCTTTGTAGACAGAGACCATTAACTTAGGTGCTTAGAGGTAGTCTATCAACAATAGATCTTTGGGTTAAAGTCAATAATCTCCTCTACTTAGTGGCAAGTTCTTTGATCAACTCCTTTGAAAAGATGTGCTTTTAAGCAGAATTTTCTGCATCATCTGTTTAATGGAGAGTAACAGAATAGCAAGATGGGCATGTGACCTTATCTTGTCCAGCTTGGGTGGTGATAAGCCATGGAGATTCTAGCACCTGGCTCACAGTCTGGAATTAATAATCATTTCTGGCAACTTTTCAGAAATAAATCACACTGTAAAAATTATTAATAATCACACGTATGGTATCTGGTAGTGCAGTAAGGGAAGAAGAGAAGCAGAACACAGATGATGCAATTAGCTGCATCAATCCTGTGTACTAAGACAGTGAAAGATGCTCGAAGATCCCTAAATCCCACCAAAGAGAACAGTTTTAGCTACTCTACATTGTTCTGTGCCTTTTCTTGAAAAGGATGTCTGATGCAGATTATTTAAAAATACTTTTTTCTCAGAAAATAAATCACTTTGATGAAAATGTAATGTTGATAACAGTATAATCCTTTCCTCTCATGGAATATTGACAAATCTCAACATAATTTTACTTGCAATAACCAATGAGCCCTGTCTTCTGCTCACAATACTGTGCTAAGCACCTGGGATAAAAGGATGGGTCAGGTGTCCTCCTCCTCCACCCTCATGTTATAGGCCACATCTCTCCACCTTTGCACTGATTGTGCTGTGGTGGGACTGTCTTTACAATCTGCCCCTCTCCCTCTGCAGTCACCACCATGAACATCCTGATGAGCAGGGCTTGTCTCATTCATCTTCATGTCCTTAATACTCTGTCTATTGCTGTGCCTCACACATGGCCTGCATCCCATCCCATCTTTATCTGTTCTACTAGGACATGAAACCACAATCTTGTAGTAGAGATAGGTAACAAATGCACCTATCGCAACCATAGTAGAAAGTTAGGTGTGATTAATACTAAAAGGTGAAGGTAACTAGAAATCATTCTTCAGAGTTTCTTCAAGCCCAGAAGTGAAACTCTCTGCAAAAAAAAATACTCCTTCATTTTCTATACATGTCACTAAAATAGTTGGGGATACTCAGCACTCCAACTTCTTGGAGAACTTGAAAAAAAATAGGAATTAAAAAAATGAGATAGATAAAACACAAGGTGGAAAATTTTCAATCTGGAAAAAGCAATAGATCAATGCATTTGGTCAAGTAACCAGGCTGCCATCTACCCAGCATAAAAATCTTTGGTGTATCCAACTGTGCTCATAAATATGCATATTGTAAAAATGATACATTTGTATACTGTGAAGAAAAGTTGCTACTCCTGTTTATAACCTTAACTGACTTCATTTCAATGTTATAAGCTTAACTTTATTTTTTCAGTACTACAACTGAAAAAAGTCTGGTACCAAGACTACCAGAATGAAGTCGATGGTATCTGTCTACTATTTCACATTATTTCCTCATTCTTTAAACTGTAGAGCAGGAAAATCCACTGAGATTTCCCCAGATGGTAAAACCGAGTAGCATAATCCTTGAGTTTATTTTTCTCTTTAAACATCTGTCATAAAGATTGAAATCAAATGAAGATAATGTATGTTAAAGTGCTATGCAAAGTTCAAAACATTATACAAATGTGAGATGGTATTTTTATCATAATTTCCATGTACACTTGTCTCTCTGATTACATGATTTTGGCACTGTTATGGATTTGAATATAGGATCACCGAAAACAGAAACAAATGTTGAATCTAAAAGCATTACTTTAGTTGGCCGTGATTCTATGCTGTTATTATTTCTCAGTGGTACAATCTATTCTATTATCCAAGAAAAGTCTACCAGGACAATCCCATGCTCCATCTTTGAACATGAAAGCAAGTATTAAACTGTAACTCTCTTTCTAGGTTTTATTAAACTCTCTTTGTTTTGGTAAGCAAAATCTAAAATGCACTGGCCATGAAAGTGCCTCCTCTTATTCCCTCAAGAAAGATGCTCTAAATGCTTGACTTATTAGAGCTCTTGGTCCCTTTGTTTACAATGTCAACACTCTTGATGTAAGTTGACCCTGACATATCAGAAAGCTATGGACTTATCAGACTAGTAGGTCCTATCAAAAGGAGTGAGAAGCCAAACTAAATGATACGACTGCATAAAGAAGGGACAATTTAAGCACCAAAACAAAAGGCGATAAATGCAATAGATTAAACATATTCAATACATTTAAGTCCATGAGAGCATCATGATACTAAATACAACACACACTACTGGTCAGCTTTGGGAGATGCTAGATAATTGGCTTATTATTTTTAAACTGATTAAATATATTTTAACTGATACTTTTATTTAAACTGATATATAAAGGGAAGTAAGTGTTTACCCTGTTTTCTTGCATAGTCTTCACATTATGGTTATAGGAGAGTTGAAGAAAGGATGTTTCTTTTTATATGTCTTTCTTCCAGCTAATAATGAATGACAGAATTTAATTACGAACATCATATAACATCCAGTGGATTAGTGAATCTATGCAATGGATGCCAACAGCTGCTAATGTTGCAGAAATAGAGGCAACCAAACATCACATAGCCCCTAATGGAAGAGCACAGCAAAGCACCACCTATGAAGCAGTATTGCAAAAGTAAATAAATAAACAGGAACCTGAATCTGATCAGGTCTCCAGATCTAACTAATGAACTTTAAGTAATTCAAAAGTCAGAGAAACATACAAAATATATTAAGCGACACTGTGTGGATGCAATCAGAAAATTTAAACTGTGAGAAGTTCTACAGGATCCATATATATAAATACATATGTAAAATTTATTCAAAACAATATAAAATTTCACAAACTGTAGAAATGAAAAGAGCCTTAAGAGAAAAGGACATGCAAACCAGTTAAAATACATATATAATGATTCAAACAAAATGAAAAATTAAAATAAAAGGAAAGAACAAAGGAAAACGAGAGTGAAGTCAAGAAATAAATTTAAAAATAATTTTGGAAATGTGACTACAATCTGAATACCTGATGATTCTAAGGATAATGTTTATATTTTATTGATATTCCTTTTTAGTTATAATATTCTTTTGTTAGAACAAAGAGGCCTTATTCTTAAAATATACATATAGCAAATTATTTAGAGATAAATTGTGGTTGCCTCAAAATAATTCAGGCAGAATGAGTACGGGTATAGAGACAAGATTGGCCAGGAATTTAAAATGGTTGAACTCAAATGAATTGAAAGGAGAGGCATATTGAATTTACTGTTCTGTTCTTTTTGGTTCTGTATATATTTTTAAACGTCCACAGTAAAGTATGTTTTTAAAAATCTCCTGGTACAACCCTGCAATCAAAAGTGAGAGAAACAGACTGATGATCCTAAGAGCCTCATAGATTATGGTTCTCAGTTAAATATCTTATTTTTGGCACGCTGATGAAAACCAGAAAAAAAATAAACATCCTCTCCCCAAATGGTCACAAGAAACCAGAGTCAAGATGTTTACTGCTGAGTATCCCTTCCTGTCATCTGAGAGCATTCAGTGTTGATTTTTTGATCCAAAGATATCTTTAATAAAACAGAATGATTGATACAGTCTCTCAAAATGAAAATTAATAAAAATCTATGTAAGGTAATTTACTTCTGTACAATTATAAGTCAAATTAATTGGATTTTGGGTAAAATGCAGACATATGGTAGTTTAGTAGACAGTAAGCTCAATGGAAGTCAGCCATGCAATGTGGCCTCCATAAAGAGAGTGGACATTTCAGTGAATTCATAGCCATATACTGGGACAAGGTGTCAGTCCCAATTTGCTCTCTCTCTCTCTGTTAGAGACAGAGACAATATCTCTGCTCTCTGTTAGAGACAATATTGTCCCCATTAAAGGTAGCTTACCACCTTGGAAAGATTGGAAAGATTCTAGGATTAGTTACATGGTTAGAAAGTCTAAAGACTTGCCATATCAGAAAATTTTGAAGTAAAAACATGCTTATTTTAGAAAAGAGTAGGTGTGGGGGGTGGGGGTGGCAGATAGGTCTATGTTGAGAATGGAAAAACTGCCAAATAAAATGAGTAGTTCCTCCCTACTGCACCCAGTGGGGAAGGACTACAGGCAGCCCAGAGCCAGGAATCATAGGAAGGTTTCAACTGTAGACCAGCTTGCCAAAAGCAGAGCCCCGCCCCCTCCCTGGAGGCGTGCGCGTACACCCTGGACAACCCGCTTGTATTGTGTCATAAAAGGAACGATTTTCAGTTTCTTATAACCCTGAGAATCTGAAATCAGAACTATACTTTATCATACCCATTCTGCTTGTTTGGCTTTTTTCTCCTCTTGTTCTAAGTGGCAGGTATATTCAGGGATTATTACCAACCTATTTGTGTCCAAATCACAGCTTCCATTCTTTAAAATTAGCCACCTTTCCCTCCTCCTGCCTGACATGTTCCCTGTTGTCATGATGTGTGGCTTGGAGGAGAGCATTTGATCACAGATAGGTGGTTGTTACCTAGTTTGAGCTCAGCAAGAAGCAGATGGGTGACAAGAAGGAAAAAATCTTCTATATATACACACCTAAGCACAAATGATGGGGAAGGGAAGAATCAAGATAAAGAACATGGCAAGTAAATTGTAGCCATTACTTGTAAAGTTTTTGAGTGGAAATAAAAGGCTTAGATTGCAGTATGTGTAAGTAGAAACTCTGCCCTGTAGATTTAGGTTTCTAATTTACAGGAGAACATTGGGAACTTTAAGCCAGTGGGTATATTTGGTCTATGTCAGTTCCAGTGCCCTGCATTATTCTGTTGTCACTCCTTGACCTAAAGAAGGTAAGACTATTGTCAGCACTCTAAAAACAAAGATATACAGTTAATAACATTGACTGATTTGGGCATTATTCTGAGATGATTGATTTCTGGCCCTCACAAGCCCTTTGATTTTGTTTTGAAATATGTAGCAACACAACTGAGTATTCTTTTTCCCTTTCTTCCCCCAATATAATAACCAGAACAATTTGTTGAATTGATAAAAATAGAGAACTTTCCTCCCAAACAGAATACATTCTGCTTTTATATTACCCAAGATATTTGGCCAGATTTTATGAATGCATGACATGACCAAACCTAATAAAACCTGATAAATCTAATGTACACTGAAGACAAAATATTAGACTTCTATTTATGTATGCCAGTGAAAAGTTATTTCTTTAATCACATCATGCCACCACTAAAGCTAAATAACTGGAAATGAGTAATACAAACAATAATTGGGTGTTACAAATAAGTTTCAATTGCACAGCAGAATTTAGCTTTATATACAGCTATGCTATGCTATGCTATGCTATGCTAAGTCACTTCAGTCGTGTCCGACTCTGTGTGACCCCATAGATGGCAGCCCACCAGGCTCCCCCATCCCTGGGATTCTCCAGGCAAGAACACTGGAGTGGGTTGCCATTTCCTTCTCCAATGCATGAAAGTGAAAAGTGAAAGTGAAGTTGCTTAGTCGTGTCCGACTCTTAGCGACCCCATGGACTGCAACCTACCAAGCTCCTCCATCCATGGAATTTTCCAGGCAAGAGTACTGGAGTGGGGTGCCATTGCCTTCTCCATTATATACAGCTACTGGAATCCAAACTCTGGTTACATGCTTTATTAACTATGTGATATTTGTGAAGTCTCACCTTCCCTATTTGCCGGGAGCTGGCATATTGCATATTGAGTGCATATTGCATATTGCATATTGAGTGCAGCACTTTCCACAGCATCATCTTTCAGGATCTGGAATAGCTCAACTGGAATTCTATCACTGCCGGTAGCCAGCGTGAGGAACTCCGCCCATGACAAAGGTCATGAGGAAGGAGGCTCGGCATACGCAAAGGCGGGATCCAGCCTCAGGAGTCCCCCATCTACCCCCAAAACCAGAGTCTGCCTACTTTCTGCTTTGTGCTTTCACGTACACCTCTGACTTTACGGGGGGCTGTCCCCCACTACCTCTCTGAAAAAAGAGTTAGCTTACAGCTCCAGTTAATAATTCCTGGGTGTGACAGTGTTTCAACCTACAAACTCCCTTGGAAGTCCTCTAGCCTGCCTGAATAGGTTTTTCCGGCCACATGTGATTGCTCAGAGCCTCCAAACTGTGAGAGGCATGCGATGTTCTAAACTGTCTAAATACAGATTCCTTTGAACAGTTAAAAGATTGATTAGAAATTGTATTGGTGAAGGGATTTTCACTTGTTGGGCCAATGTTTGCTGCTAAGTCTCCATATCCCTTACCTGCGTGTCCCTGGCAGTGTATTGATTAATATAATTGGTGTAAATAGTAGCTTTAATGTTTGTAACCTGGGACCCTTGAGTTAATTCTTTTTCTTGTTATAGCCCACCACACCTTTGCTCTGTAGGAATGCAACTTTATCTAATGCTTTTGGAGGGTGGCGCTTGACTTATCACCTTTAGAGAAAAATAAGTTTTCTGAAGAAAGGGTCTTAAAATGTTAACAGGCCTCCGGGCCAGAAGATGATGCAAATCACCTAAGCTTTTGCATATGATAAGTTTGCAGGAAGAAAGCCTGGCTTGCTGCATGACTCTACCCCTTCCCCCATTATCCTCTATGCATAACTTAAGGTATAAAAACTACTTTGGAAAATAAAAGTGTGGGCCTTGTTCACCGAAACTTGGTCTCCCCATGTCGTTCTTTCTCTTACCTTCTGGCTGAATTATTCAGCCTCTTTTCTCCACTGAACTTCCTCACTGAGCTATCCTTACTTCAGCCTCTTTTCTTCACTGAATTTTCCTACTGAGCTATCCTTATTCTATTACTCTTTATATCCTTAATTAACGTTTAATTAAGCAGTTGTTTCCTGATCCTCGCCGATGCCATCCCTGCTTCGAATTCCCTGGATCAGCCGGGGCTGGTCCCCGGCACCTATTAGTGAAACAAGACATTAGGAATGAGGTCATCTTGTTGATTCCTTCTAGTTTCAATAGTTCTTGAATTGAGAAACTAGAGCTGAAGTGTATGTATATCTTAAGTTTAAAGAATTCATAGAAATACATATGGGAAAATATTAGAAGAAAACATACCCAAAAGATAACTCCCTGTTTGGCAGAGGGGAAGACAAAATACTGCATGAGTAATTTATTTTCTTTAATTTGTTTTTTCATGTTTTCTAAAGATTTCATAAATCACCAAGTGATACATGTATAATTGGGGAGAACAGACACTTTTTCAGTATTTAAAAGTGATATTTATGTCAGGCCACAACTCTGTATAAGGACATGAGACATCAAATGTTGTCAACACAGAAAAATGAGGTTTGCTTCATATGTGTTCCTTGTTTAGGATAAAGTCCAAATAGAGCATAGCAGCAAAGTAGTTCCAGTTGAATAAAGCCAGTGATATTGGTAATGTCACTGGGCTAGTTATGAATAAACAATAAGAATCAGGGACTAAAATTAAGCAAATGGTTTAGATGTCACAGTATTTTACACTATAGTTTAAGCATAAAATACTCAAGTTCTAGTTTAAGATGTTTTGCTAGATTAAAAACAAACCAACAGGTTTGGCTTATAACGTATTGATTCATATTCCACACATCCCTGAAGTTCATCATGGGGGTCGGCTAGACATGGTTTCATTTATTTCAAATACTTAGTTGGAACTTGAAGATTTTGACACTCATATCTGAGGTCCAGGACCTGGTTCTAAATTTGCCATTAAATGATCCACAATTTGCTGTAGACGGGTGAAGAGTCGATTATGTCATATAGTCACATTGTTTTAGCAGAAAGGAAAAGATAATCAGTTCCTCTGGCAGAGAAAAGGGGGTTCATAAATTAAAAAACAGAGGATGTGATGCTTATGCTGAATCCTGGCAGATGGTTGGCTGGTCCTTAGAAAGTAGGGAAGATGGGCAAGTGAGAGATGAGGAGAGCATTCCAAATAGAGAAAGATAAAATAACAATAAATTATAAAGAGCTTGTATTGATCACTACAGAGTGTGCATCTCAACATTCAGGCAATGAGTCAGAGAAGGACTATTTCAAGGCAGTAACAGATTCAGATTTTGCAAAGACTACTGTGACAAACAATGCAGAAAGGAGACTAAGGGGTTGGGGAAGTAAAAAAGGCATACAGGGGAAAAAAATGAAATATTAAGAATATACATGAGGCTCAATTTAACTCTTCTCATGGTATTCATTTCTAAATTGAAAGCACATGTTAATTAGAAAATATAAAATAAATATTTTTTATATTCTGTCCAACTTCCAGGATATATCTGATTGATGCTGCCATTCTAAGCTGGGATTAGTTTTCTTTAAGCATGAATTTCCAAAGTATATTATATTAACACAACTCATTGAGAAATGATTTCCTATTCTTCTGTTAACATAAAACTCAGAAATGACTATAACAAAGAGAAAAGTAGAATAGACTCTAGTAGTGAAGATAGTTCTGAAGTCTAATCAAGCTTTCTTTTGCTCTTTGTGATTGAGATAGAACATCCAATGTAGAAAAGTCTTGGAGACAGGGAATGCCCTGGACTGCTTGAGGGAATGTAGGTCATGAGAGGGGTAATTATGGTATCCAAGTGGAAGCACGAAAGGGAAAAATTCATGAAATACACATGCTTTCAGGTAACACAAATGAAGGCCAAGAAGAGTAACAGAACAAGAAGGACAGAACAACAGAATGCTACAACGATTGAGTCTGGTCAGGCTGAAGACTAGCAGCAAAGAGAGGCTTCTGAAGGCTTAAGAGTTGCAGCATGATGAGAAATGGACACCTATGCCTATCTGAATACACCTAGGATGCCTGTGGAGGGCACAGATGTTGCTTAGTTGCTCAGTTGAGTCTGAGTCTCTGAGGCCCCATAAGAGCCTCTTGATGAAGGTGAAAGAGGAGAGTGAAAAAGCTGGCTTAAAATTCAACATCCAAAAAACTAAGATCATGGCATCTGATCTCATCATCTCATGTCAAATAGACAGGGAAACAATGGAAACAGTGACAGACTATTTTCTTGGGCTCCAAAATCACTGCAGATGGTGACTGTAGCCATGAAAATAAAAGACGCTTGCTCCTTGGTAGAAAAGCTATGACAAACCAAGACAGCATATTAAAAAGCAGAGACATTACTTTCCAATCAAAGTAGTCTTTTTTGTTTTTGCATTAGTTATATATGGATGTGACAGCTGGACCATAAGGAAGGCTAAGTGCTGAAGAACTGATGCTTTTGAATTGTGGTGTTGGAGAAGACTCTTGAGAGTCCCTTGGACTGCAAGATCAAGCCAGTCAATTCTAAGGAAATCAATCCTGAATATTCATTGGAAGGACTGATGCTGAAGTTCATTTTGGCCACCTGATGAAAAGAGCCAACTCATTAGAAAAGACCTTCATACTGGGAAAGATTGAAGGAAGGCAGAAGGAGAAGGGGACACCAGAGGATGAGAGGGTTGGATAGCATCACTGACTCAATGGACGTGAGTTTGAGCCAGCTCTGGGAGATGGTGAAGGACAGGGAAGCTTGGCGTGCTGCAGTCCATGGGGTCCCAAACAGTTGGACGTGACTGAGCAACTAAACAACAAATGGACTGTATCCCGCCAGGCTTCTCTGCTCACGGTTTTCCCAGGCAAGAATACTGGAGTGGGTTGCGATTTCCTTCTCCAGGGGATCTTCCCAACCCAGGGATTGAAACCTCTTGTGTCTCCTGCATTGGCAGGCAGATTCTTTACCACTAGCACCACCTGAGAAGCGCCCATGGAAAATGCAGGGACTGGTATAAACAATCAAGTCTGGGGTCACATCAGGAGAAAAGATCCAGAAATATACAGAAGGAACTGGTGGATACAAACAGGAAAACCATTAACAAGTAGTAACATGGTGGGAATCAGGGAACAAGAAAGACAACTGTGATCACAAAAGAGGGTGGATCACATTCACATATTTGATAGGGAAAAAAGCACCATATGCTTTGACTTTGGGATAACTGAGAACTCCCTCCAGGAACTTGGACCAATTCCTTTACCTTGTTGTTTGCTTCTGCACAGAAGAATGAATGTAATTATATCCTCTACAGCAGAGCCGCTGTGCTACTTCAATTAGAACACTGGGAAAAGGCATTGAGACCACAGATGAAAAGCTCCATAACAGCACAACTTATAAAATCAGGAAGAGGATGTGTGATTCCCAGCTGCAACCATTAGACAATCCCTGTTCCCAGCACAGTGCTGAGGTCAATGGATGAAGCTGGTTCACAAAAAAAGGACTTTGGCAACAGCAAGAGCTGCATGAATCAAAGTCATGAAACAAAACAACCGTCAGCTGCATTCAAGCCCCATTGTGGAAGGGAATCAATATTTGACAAACACTTTGTAAAGGACACAAATTAGAAAGGCAAAACATTTAAAAATATTTCATAGGAATCAAACTACAGGAAGTAAATATGCAAAGAAATGGTCTTAAGCATCGCTGCAGGCATTCCTTGGCACAAATGCTGACATACACCCTATAAGCAAGAACCTAAACTTTTCTGTGAGAGTGCCCTGATAGTAATGATAGATTCTGGATCACGTATATCAATAAATATTTGACCTTAACGAGGAGCAAACTGTATCCAATTGCCAGACCAGGCAAAACCCATGGTTGCCAGAGACTTATTCAATAAACAAATTTGATGAGTAATTCTAATTAGTAAGAAGCAACTGCTCCTAGGGATTCAGCGATTATGTGATGGACTGATTTTTAAAGCAGGAAAAATATGACTAATTCATTGAATAATAAAAATTACTTTCATGTGGGTAGGTTATTCAGATGTTCTTATAGCAGAAGATAGCAAATTTTTCTGTAATGAGCCAAAGGATAAATATTTTAGGCTTATAAACAATACAGTCCTCTGTAAGGCTGCTTATCACTCAGCTGCGCAGGTGTTGTGTACAAATAGCCACAGACAGTATGTTAAGAAACAGGTGTGACCGATTCCCAATAAAACTTATACACACAAATGGCAGGTTCAACATAACTCACTGTGTTTGCTGACCACAGTCCTATTGTGTAACCCTAACTATTCCCAAGGCCACTGCTGATCAAGTGAATACCAACAGTTAACAGCAACCCAGATGACCACCAACAGAGGATTAGATCAAGATGAGTTGCGTATATGCAGTGGAATATTATTCAGCCATTAAAAGCAATGAAATACATTATTCTTGTTTAGTCGCTAAGTCGTGTCCAACTCTTTGCGATCCCATGGACTGTAACTCGCCAGGCTCCTCTGTCCAGGGGATTTCCCAGGCAAGAATACTGGAGTGGGTTTCCATTTCCTTCTCCAAGGGATCTTTGAGACCAGGGCTAAAACCCAGGTCTCCTGCATTGGCAGGCAGATTCTTTAACACTAAGCCACCTGGACTAACACAATATTGTAAATCAACTATACTTCAATTAAAAAAAAAATGTAGCTTTTGTAGCTTGCCCTATCTCTTCCCAATTAATCATCCAGCCACCTGATAGAGCCCATTTTAACTCTGCATAGTTAACACAGATAAGAATTTGCTATTTTCTGATATTTTTATCGTCTTTTCCTCTAGACCCCCCAACTCTCCAGGAATGATGCAACGTCATTGAAAGCAAAGACCCTACCTGGGATCTTCAGTACCTAGAACAGTATCTGGTACTTAGTAGGGCCAGTAAATGTTGTTTGTAGAATAAACCTATACTAGGTGGTTAAGGGGGGGCTTTCCCTGTTATCTCAGATCTTTAGCTAAAGCTTTGGACAATAGGCAATTGATATGCCCACCTTCCTCAAAAAAATCAGTAGGCTTATCCTTACAAGATTTATTACAATGCACGGATAAGGATCTCATCCTCCTTCTACTTTCTACCTTCTACTACTACCTCCTTCTACCTTCTACCTACTAGAAGACTAGATATTCAAAAGAAAGACATAGATTCAAGGAACCATGGACCTTGGTAGGGACAATTTTTTTTACTGCATTTCTGTCCTACCTGACAGCGACCCCCAGATTCCCATCCTTCAAGATAATGAGGGGTCTGGAAGAAAAGAGAACTGACACCTCATTCTCCTACTAGTTGCATGCTAAGCTTCAGAAAATCACAGGCATAAGTCCACACACTAGGAGAGCTGTTATCTGATATTGAAACTTAGAGACGGAATATCACTATGATGAATGCCTATTTCTGGCCTAGAGTATTCTGATAGGAGGAGGTTTCTAGAGCAAGGCAAAAAGAGAGGGCATTTGATGTGTATTTCTGCCCTTTGGAACAGCAAAATACATGATGAGGTCAAGCTCAAACATCATCAACCCACCTTGTGGTGATGCTGGTGGGCAGTGATGAGCAATAAAGGGACACAAAGCTGGACTTTCACTTGCTTTGGTTCAACTTTGCTTTGCAATCAAGGACAGAAATCATATGGACCTAACAGAAGCAGAAGATATGAAGAACAGGTGGCAAGAATACACAGAAGAACTATACAAAAAAATCTTCATGACCCAGATAACCAGGATGGTGTGATCACCCACCTAGAGCCAGACATCCTGGAATGCAAAGTCAAGTGGGCCTTAGGAAGCATCACTACAAACAAAGCTAGGGGAGGTGATGGATTCCAGTTGAGCTATTTCAAATCCTGGAAGATGATGCTGTGAAAGTGCTGCACTCAATATGCCAGCAAATCTGGAAAACTCAGCAGTGGCCACAGGACTGGAAAAGGTCAGTTTTCATTACAATCCCCAAAAGAAGGCAATGCCAAAGAATGTTCAAATTACCTCACAGTTGCACTCATCTCACATGCTAGCAAATCAGTGCTCAAAATTCTCCAAGCCAGGCTTCAACAGTATGTGAACCAAGAACTTCCAGGTGTTCAAGTTGGATTTAGAAAAAGCAGAGGAACCAGAGATCAAATTGCCAAAATCCACTGGATTATTGAGAAAGCAAGAGAGTTCCAGAAAAACATCTACTTCTGCTTTATTGACTATGCCTTTCACTGTGTAGATCACAACAAACTGTGGAAAATTCTGAAAGAGATGGGAATGCCAGACCACCTGACCTGCCTCTTCAAAAATCTGCATGCAGATCAAGAAGCAACAGTTAGAATTGGACATGGAACAACAAACTGGTTCCAAATTGGGAAAAGAGTATGCCAAGGCTGTATATTGTCACCCTGCTTATTTAACCTATATGCAGAGTATATCATGCGAAATGCTGGGATGGATGAAGCACAAGGTAGAATCAAGATTTCTGGGAGAAATATCAATAACCTCAGATATGCAGATGACACCACCCTTATGGAAGAAAGCAAAGAGGAATTAAACAGCCTCTTGATTAATGCGAAAGAGGAGAGTGAAAAAGCTGGCTTAAAACTCAACATTTAAAAAACTAAGATCATGGCATCTGGTCCCATCACTTCATGGCAAATAAATGGGGAAACAATGGAAACAGTGACAGACTTTATTTTCTTGGGCTCCAAAATCTCTGCAGATGGTGACTGCAGCCATGAAATTAAAAGACGCTTGCTCCTTGGAGGAAAAGCTATGACCAACCTAGACAGCATATTAAAAAGCAGAGACATTACTTTGCCAACAAAGGCCCATCTAGTCAAGGCTATGGTTTTTCCAGTAGTCATGTATTGATGTAAGAGTTGGACTATAAAGAAAGCTTGAAAAGTGAAGAGAAATCTCTCAGTCATGTCTGACTCTTTGCAACCCCATGGACAGTAGCCTGCACCAGGCTCCTCCATCCATACGATTTTCTAGGCAAGAGTACTGGAGTGGGTTGCCATTTCCTTCTCCAGGGAATCTTACCGACCCAGGAATTGAACCCAGGTCTCCCACATTGATAGACAGAAGCTTTACCATCTGAGCCATGAGGGGAAAGCTTAGCACCAAAGAACTGATGCTTTTGAACTGTGTTGTTGGAGAAGTCTCTTGAGAGTCCCTTGGACTGCAAGGAGATCAAACCAGTCCATCCTAAAGGAAATCAGTCCTGAATATTCATTGGAAGGACTGATGCTGAAGCTGAAACTCCAATACTTTTGCCACCTCATGTGAAGCACTGACTCTTTTGAAAAGACCCTGATGCTGGGAAAGATTGAAGGCAGGAGGAGTAGGGGACAACAGAGGATGAGATGGTTGGATCACATCACTGACTTGATGGATGTGAGTTTGAGCAAGTTCCAGTAATTAGTGATGGACAGGGAAGCCTGGCATGCTGCAGTCCATGGGGTCGCAAAGAGTCAGACATGACTGAGTGACTGAACTAAACTGAACTGAACTTGCTTTGTCTGGGCAGCTCCTGCGAAGGATAGACCCTGAAGTCAGGGTATTTTCCATGTCCTAAAAATGTTTAGAGGTAAGATCTTTGAAAAGAGATAGCCACAGAATCTCTCCAAATGTGCTCATATGACAGCTACCCTTTGAGTTTCTGCTGAACAGACAACTATAAAACATCAACCAGGTAAAACATTACTTTGTCTGTTACTCATCTGTCCTCCTACCTCGATAACATCAATTATCTCACATTTGGGGGCTGGGCAGTGAGAGGAAGAGTGAAAAATCAAAACATGTAAGAAAATAGATTATGCTCCTTTTCCATGCATTCCTGAGGATCAGAAGGGGTGAGAAGTATAAATGTGATCTAAATATGAGATTCCATTTTCAAGTCATATAGGACTGGATTTTAGTACCTAGCAGAGTTTTAATGACCAGAATGAGATTGTTTTAATAATCAAAGTGAAATCATAGAATCCATAATAAGATGTCATCAAGGGACATGGAAATGAGATCTAGAGAATGTTTAAATACATTGACTGGAAAAAATAAAACCGAAATAAAAACCACTTTCTCTTCTACCAAAATTCAATCCAGTAAGTAAACTCATTAAAATCACTTGCTTTTTCTTTCCCAGGCTTACTAGTCATTCAAAAACAAAGGGTTTCTTGTGTCTCAGTCAACAAGCTTTTCCTACAAAACATAGATTGAAACTTGCCCTGTAGGTATAACCTCATTCATGTTGCCTCAGTCAGGCACACAACTTGTTCAGCTGGCTACTGCTAGTATCTCTTTAATAATGTTCAAAAACTAAATTTTCTCTCTTCCAAACCAAATATCTTTTCCAGTTCATTTAATGGTGTTCTATTGCCCCTAAAGCCCAAGATTTGGCAATTTTGTCTTTTTTATGCTTTTCTCTCTTGCTTCCTATAATCATTTACTGTCTCTCAGTTAACACTTTCATGTGTTCTCTGCTTCTAACCATCACAGTTGCCATCCTAATCCAACTAGCTGGACTACCATAACAAAGCGCACTGTTTCCCCTCATCAGCCAATGTCCATTTGAAGAGACAATGCACTCAATACTAAATTGCTGAATACTACCCAAGGGCTTCCATGGTGGCTCAGGTGGTAAAGAATCTGCCTGCAATTCAGGAGATCTGGGTTTGATCCCTGGGTCAGGAAGATCCCCTGGAGAAGGGAATGTCTACCCATTCCAGTATTCTTTCCTGGAGAATCCCATGGACAGAGAGGAGCCTGGCAGGCTACAGTCCATGGGGGTGCAAAGAGTCTAACACAACTGAGCAACTAACACTTTCACTTTCTACCCAAACCTTCACCTACACTGTACTTCCTGCTGCTAAAGTCAGCCTCACCTTGACAGATCTCTATAGCCAATAAATTGGTATATGTCCTACCTGATCACCCCTCACTTTATGTATAAAAACCTGTTACCTATTCACCTTTCCATAAAAGTACCTTTCCTTCCCACATGCTAACTTTTTTACTGTACCTCCCTCTGCCTCTGAAGAACCTTCTGAGGAAAAGGAAATCTGGGCATGAACCTAAGAGACAATATTTTATAGTAGTCCAGTCATCATCCAGACTGACATCTTCAAAAAATGGGTCATATTAGACATTGCATTCCTTAGGATTCATCTAAACTCTAGAATCATAGAAAAAGGAAGCTAAATTCTAAAAATAACTCCTCAGAACAGAAATTCCCAAGCATTCTGTGATTCTGATTTAGTAGCTCTAGGATGGAATCTATACGTCTGTATTTTAATAAGATGACTAATTAATTCTGTTGGTCAGATAGGCATGAGAATCTTGGTCTTCTGCCCAAAGGTGCTTGGCCTGGGATCCAAATCCTAATCAGGAGTGGTGAGAGAACTCAATACATAACACACACCACAACCAGGATCATCCCTGAGTTTTGACACAATGAAGGGGGAATCATACTATTTTGAACCCCTGTTCATAAACTACATCTACCAAGAACCAGATAGCAATGGTACCAGCTCATGTTCCAGGCTTTCTTTAAAAAGTAGATCACTGGTCCTTGGTTCCATTCCGTATGACGCACAAATACATAATCTAAAGGGATTTAATCCATTAGCATGGCTGCAATGTCCTAATATGAGTAATTTGTGATTCCCTTTCTGAAGAGAAAAAGGTGACATACCCCAGGCCACCCCTTCCCCTCCTCTTCTGGACACAACTTTTAAGTATAAAAGAGTTACCAATGAGAAAAATTTCAGGCTCCATATCAAAGTAGGAGAATGGATAAGACATTTCACCCAGCTGGAGAATGGTCCTTGTATAAAGAATATTCACTATTCACCCAGTTGAATAGGCCAAGACACTGAGTCACGGAGTCCTGGGCTCTTGGACAGAATCTGTGAAGGGCTATCTCCAGAGCTAACAAGTATCTTAGTGTTACAGCTACAGCGATGATTTGAACAGAATAAAATATGGAGCCTCCCTTTCACTTCTCCATTCCCATCCCTAACTTATGCTAGGATGGACAGAAAATCCTTACCACATTTCTTTCTGGAGAGTTCTTTCTATTTGAGCTGAGGTATCTGTATTGTTGTTGTTGTTCAGTTGTTAAGTTCTGTCTGACTCTTTTGTGATTCCACAGACTGTAGCCCACCAGGCTCTTCTGTCCGTGGGATTTCCCAGGCAAGAATACTGGAGTGGGTTGCCATTTCCTCCTCCAGGGGATCTTCCTGACCCAGTCATTGAACCCATCTCTCTTGCATTAGCAGGTGGATTCTTTACCACTGAGCCACCTGGGAAACACCTATATTACATTAGCACTGCCATAATATTATGGCAATTGCCATAGCACTTGGTGATTAAAAAGATCAGTTAGGCAACTTTTGGAGGCTGTGAACCAGGTGAGACTAATTAGGGCTTAAGAAAGCCAGACTGTTCTCACTGTCCCTGCTGAGTCCAGGCCAGGAGTAATTCATCTGCTCCCCTATCAAAGCAGAAGACCAAGTATTACTCCTCTGGGGAAGCAGAGGCCATACTCCAAAACACACCCAGAAAATAAGCGGCCAGGGATTTGCTATTTAACAAAGACCTAATACCTTTTCATTAGTGACCAGTTAAAATTGATTCAAATGCAATTATTTTTTTAAAACGTGACTTAAGTAAACGATTTTCTCACATGAAACAAGCCCAAAGTTGAGCAATTCCAGAGATGATTCAGAGGCTCAGCAATGTCAGGACTCTGAGTGAACATTTCTGTCACTGCCTCTCCTTTCCCTCATGGTCACAGGGTGGCTTCATTGATTCCAAGCAACATAACTTCATAGAGAAGTATTCAAGTAGAAATAAAGGGGTTGGAGAGAGGAGAGATGTTTTCATACCCTAAGGGAAGAAAACATATCTCCAAAAGACCTGATTCCCTTACATCACTAGTGAGAGACACGTGTTTTCCCCTAGACAAATTAATGGCAAATAAGAATTTGATTAACATGACTGGCTTAAGTCAATCACATTCCATAACCTGTGATTTATAATCTTGCTGCTAGAACAACAACTAGTTGGACAATGGACTGTCTGTAGGGAAAATGACATCCATACAATGAGGAAGGCTGCTGCTGCCGCTGCTGCTGCTAAGTCACTTCAGTCGTTTCCGACTCTGTGCCACCCCATAGACGGCAACCCACGAGGCTCCTCTGTCCCTGGGATTCCCAGGCAAGAACACTGGAGTGGGTTGCCATTTCCTTCTCCAATGCATGAAAGTGAAAAGTGAAAGTGAAGTCACTCAGTCGTGTCTGACTCATGAGGAAGGCAGTGTCCTTCATTTTATAGAGGTTAGAAGGGATAAGGGATGATGTGCACATCGTT
>NW_011495080.1:1177740-1178272 GCF_000754665.1 Bison bison bison
AGTGAAGTCACTCAGTCGTGTCTGACTCATGAGGAAGGCAGTGTCCTTCATTTTATAGAGGTTAGAAGGGATAAGGGATGATGTGCACATCGTTTAGTTTTCCCAAACAGTTGTTAAGTGTCAGCCTCATTTTTATGGAATCTGAAGTAAGTGAGGGGTTCACCAATGGGATATTAAGGTAGAATTTCCAGCAACAGTTTTTAGGGTCCTGCTTTGTTCAGTTCAGTTCAGTTCAGTTGCTCAGTCATGTCATCACCAACTCCCAGAGTTCACTCAGACTCATGTCCATCGAGTCAATGATGCCATCCAGCCATCTCATCCTCTGCCGTCCCCTTCTCCTCCTGCCCCTAATCCCTCCCAGCATCAGAGTCTTTTCCAATGAGTCAATTCTTCGCATGAGGTGGCCAAAGTGCTAGAGCTTCAGCTTTAGCATCATTCCTTCCAAAGAGCTGATCTCCTTCAGAATGGACTGGTTGGATCTCCTTGCAGTCCAAGGGACTCTCAAGAGTCTTCTCCAACACCACAGTTCAAA
>NW_011495080.1:1178372-1189567 GCF_000754665.1 Bison bison bison
CTTCCAAGGAGTAAACGTCTTTTAATTTCATGGCTGCAGTCACCATCTGCAGTGATTTTGGAGCCCCCCAAAATAAAGTCTGACACTGTTTCCACTGTTTCTGCATCCTGCTTTGTCAGTAATGCAAATATTAAGATGCCAAAAAATGCATTTAGAAGAAGTCTAAACTAATGAAACTTCCATTAAGTCACAAGACACACACCTTTGAGAATATAGGGTGTCAGAGTTCCAAAGGGAAGAGAAATTATTTTATTGGTAATATCATCAAGAGGCTAAAAAGATAAATGAAATCTGTGAAGGCATGCTAGCTTACTTCAAAAAATAAGGTGCCAAATACCCTAAGCATTATTAGACCTAGAAGACATTAGGATGGAAGGGGAAGTGCCAAGTCTCAAGCTTTCATATGAAAATAAGAACTAGAGATGGAAAGTAACTTCCATACCCCACTCTCTTATCAGTGGCTAAGAGAATACTGAGTTGCAATGAAAGGGAAAGAGTAAAGCATCTCATTAAAAGATGAGAAGAGAGGTATGTAATGCTGCAGAAATTCCCACACAGCAATAATTGTGATCAGAGTGTTAATCAACACTTTATTCATCGGATGTGACCTATGTTCTTACGAAGACCAGGCCTCTCAAGAGTTGTACCTCTCTAAACCACAGTTTCCAAGTGTGGCCCCCAGACCAGCAACATAACTGTCATCTGGGAACTCCTCAGAAATGCAGATTATCAGGCCTTAGCTCAGCCCTCCTAAATCTGAAAGTCTGGGAAAGTGGCTCAGCAATCTATTTAACAGCACTCCAAATGTTTTTTCTACTGCCTGCTAACATTTTAGAGCCACCCCCAAAGTTTCTGGTATTTTAAAATATTAATATTGAAGCCAGAATCAGAATGTTGAACTGGCTTCTTTGGTCCCAGGTTTTGATTTCTATTTTGGTTCTCATTTCTGGCTGCAGAATCCAGTCCCTAATCGATATTTCTGTGCACTAAGCTGCTTTTGCATGCTACCTACTACAATATATGTAGACTGTTTCTAAAGGTGAATTACAGCCTTGTCTTAAAAAGTAATGCTTTCCCATTAAAATAAGCTTATTGCTCTACTTTGCAAAATCATTCAGGTCTCAAACCGAGAAATGGTCAATGAAAATCAGTTAACACAAAGAGCGCGCTCATCTAAACGTAGTTTCTTTATTCAGCAGAAATAAACAAACTTGTCTTTCATGCATTCTCTTTATAAAACTAAGAAACTTGTGTCCAGGTGTCTTGTCTAAAAAAGAATTCCTATGGGAGTTCTTGGTGTTGATGCTCTTGAAGGGGGAATACTGTGCTTATCTCCTTTCCCCAGCAGAGCACAAGCCAAGGCTATCATCAGAGCCACATTCATGCTGTTCTCCCAAGGAGCCACATTTAGCAGACAACTATTTTCTTCTCTCCCAATAATAATGCCTACACATAAGGACAATTAGCTAAAGGAAGTACTTAACATATTTTAGAGCTTAATTTTCCCTCCTCAGAGCTTCAATTTGTACAAGTCAAATATAAAATGCACTCCTAAAGGTTTTTTCTCTTTGCCTTTGGTCCATTTACTCTATTCAACTATCGGTACTGAGAGACAGCTCTGGCCCCTGGTTTGGCAGATAAAGATGGTATTTAGAAAAAGCCCTTCAGATGATTCTGATGTCCTGCCTTCTATCACTTCCCATTGCCTACTCTCCCTCCGCACACCATTTGTTATTCTATATCTAGTAGACCACAATCTCTGGGTGAGCACCTGGTATTCTGAGAAACACAGGCCCTAATACTGTGATGAGAATCAAGGCCAGAGGAGAGAAGATGCATACCATCTAGAAATGAGATTCAAGAATCAACGATCATATCTCTTTTAGTGCAAGGAATTTGAAGACAATGACTGTGCACAAAGCTCATCTTCAGGTTCAGTTCAGTCGCTCAGTCGTGTCTGACTCTGTGACCCCATGGACTGTAGCAAGCCAGGCTTCCCTGTCCATCACCAACTCCCGGAGCTTGCTCAAACTCATGCCCATTGAGTCGGGATGCCATCCAACCATCTCATCCTATGTCATCCCTTTCTCCTCCTGCCTTCAGTCTTCCCCAACATCAGAGTCTTTTTCCAAGCAGTCAGTTCTTCACATCAGGTAGCCAAAGTATTGGGGTTTCAGCTTCAGCATCAGTCCTTCCAATGAACATTCAGGACTGATTTCCTTTAGGATTGACTGGTTTGATCTCCTTTCAGTTCAAGGGACTCAAGTGCCGGGAGCCAGCATATTGCATATTGAGTGCATATTGCATATTGAGTGCAGCATTTTCCACAGCATCATCTTTCAGGATCTGGAATAGCTCAACTGGAATTCTATCACTGCCGGTAGCCAGCGTGAGGAACTCCTCCCATGACAAAGGTCATGAGGAAGGAGGCTCGGCATATGCAAAGGCGGGATCGAGACTCAGGAGTCCCCCCATCTACCCCCAAAACCAGAATCTGCCTACTTTCTGCTTTGCGCTTTCACCTACACATCTGACTTTACGGGGGGCTGTCCCCCACTATCTCTCTGAAAAAAGAGTTAGCTTACAGCTCCAGTTAATAATTCCTGGGTGTGACAGTGTTTCAACCTACAAACTCCTTTGGAAATCCTCTAGCCTGCCTGAATAGGTTTTTCTAGCCACATGTGATTGTTCAGAGTCTCCCAACTGTGAGAGGCAGGAGATGTTCTGAACTGTCTAAACACAGATTCTTTTGAGTAGTTAAAAGATTGATTAGAAATTGTATTGGTGAAGGGATTTTCACTTGTTGGGCCAATGTTTGCTGCTAAGTTTCCATATCCCTTACCTGCTGTGTCCCTGGCAGTGTATTGATTAATATAATTGGTGTAAATAGTAGCTTTAATGTTTGTAACCTGGGACCCTTGAGTTAATTCTTTTTCTTGTTATAGCCCACCACACCTTTGCTCTGTAGGAATGCAACTTTATCTAATGCTTTTTGGAGGCTGGCGCCTGACTTTAGAATAATCACCTTTAGAGAAAAATAAGTTTCTTAAAATGTTAACAGGCCTCCGGGCCAGAAGATGATGCAAATCACCTAAGCTTTTGCATATGATAAGTTTGCAGGAAGAAAGCCTGGCTTACTGCAGGACTCTACCCCTTCCCCCATTATCCTCTATGCATAACTTAAGGTATAAAAACTACTTTGGAAAATAAAGTGTGGGCCTTGTTCACCAAAACTTCGTCTCCCCATGTCGTTCTTTCTCTTACCTTCTGGCTGAATTATTCACCCTCTTTTCTTCACTGAATTTTCCTACTGAGCTATCCTTATTTCAGCCTCTTTTCTCCACTGAATTTCCTCACTGAGCTATCCTTATTCTATTACTCTTTATATCCTTAATTAACGTTTAATTAAGCAATTGTTTCCTGATCCTCCCTGACGCCGTCCCCGCTCCGAATTCCCTGGATGCACCGGGGCTGGACCCCGGCACTCAAGAGTCTTCTCCAACACCACAGGAATATCCACACATCTGCAGGTATATCCACACAAATCTATCTCAGTTTGCATAGTCCTAAACCTCCAGGAGGCAGTAGGTAAAAGCTAAAGGAAGCCTTGGAGTGTGTGGAGAAGGTAAGGGGAAAGAATTCCAGGAGACAAGAAGGTATTTTAGCTAAAATGTGAATTGTTGAAGCTATTCTTGCAGATGGATTGCCCTGTAATCCAGGGCAGTTAAGATCTGTTATGATTTCTGTCTAGTTTCAGAAGTTTGTATATAAGAAGTCTTACACAAATATTGAAATGAAACTGCCACTTATTTTGTATATTAATTTATTAGGATAGTGATAACACTCAAGTTGGCTTCTTCAATCTTCTGTACAGCAGTGCTATAAAGAAATCAGCAATGGGTATGGTTCCAACTCCAAAAGCCAATAGCAATACAATTCCTGGTTCCTTCTTCTCAACTAGGGGTTTTGTAAAATGTTAATGCCAGAATGCTTACAGTCTTTGTTATCTACACTTTATGGTTAATCAACCTTGGGATGAAGCTAAAGCCACTTGACCAGCACTACTGTTGGTGTCATAACTCATGGTGATGAAGAGATATCCAACTAGCACATCTGCCTCCATCTCACTCCTAGAAATTCTTGAATTTGGTACAGGTCAGATGACCTCTTTTAATAGAACATGGCTCAAATCATCCTGAGCTTATAGCACAAATCCTCAAGAAAAAGCATTATAATGCCCAAAGGGCCAAAGTTAGTTTTTATTACAATGGTCGTGGCCCTTTAAAGGTCAATTATATCTGGAAATTTCTTTAAAATTATTTTAAAGATATTTATTAAATAATTTGGCTGTTTCAGGTCTTAGTTGCAGCATTTGGGATCTTTGATCTTCACTGCTGCACAAGGGATCTTTAGTTGCAGCAGGAGAACTCTTACTTGCAGCATATGGGATCTAGATTCCTGATCAGTGACGGAACTCAGTCCCCTTGCATTGAGAATTCAGTCTTAGCCACTAGACCACCAGGGAAATCCCAATGCCTGAAAATTTATTCCTTAGTATTTAACTTTTCTTAGAATTTAAATTTTTATCCCTAAGGAAGTTACTATGAAAAAAAAAGGGCGGGGGTTGAGAGACACTGCCTTTGAGACTGTTACATCTTTGCTGACTTACAAAATTTCTACTCTGCCTTGACCACGTAGCTTCCTCCCAGTGGCTTTGAGCCAGCTTTGGGGAGGGGTGTGATTTTTCACAGGTTTGAGTCTCACAGCAGTTACAAATGTCAACATTACCTTCTAGAGGAGACCACCTGGAAGATGGTAGCAAAAAGTTCTAATCCTTATTATATTTCTAGCAGATAAATAGTCAACTATGACAATACTCATCTAGAAGATTCACAGAAGTGAAAGCATAGTAACAAAAAATCAAGCAGGGATATGACATTACTTATTTAACTGTTTATTTTTTATTTTGTGAAATAAAATTCCTAAAACTTGTATGTAGGAACTGCTCACTCTAATAAAAGTCTTTAATAGCCTTAGATAAGATTCAAAGTATAGTTTCTGCGGAGAGAAATAGACTAGGTTTATATCAAATGACAAGGTCAGGGTAAAAAGAAAAAAGAAAAACATGATACAAGAGGGGATAAAAAGTTTTAGTATAAAGAAGTTTCTTCTTTCCCTAAGAGAAAAAAAAGAACATGATATTTCTTTCAGCCAATGGTGAGAACTCTCCTAAATTCTTTAATTAGGAAATATGGTTTGAGAGACAGAGACACTGATTGAAAACCTAATTTGCCAATTGTCTTAGTCATTATTAATAGCTGCTACCTTCTCTCATTTAATTAAAAAAGATCTCTCATATTAAAATTGTAAAGTGCTTAGTTCCTTGATACTTTAGCTATATATACGCTGCTAAGTCCCTTCAGTCGTGTCCAACTCTGTGTGACCCCATAGACGGCAGCCCACCAGGCTCCTCTGTCCCTGGGATTCTCCAGGCAAGAACACTGGAGTGGGTTGCCATTTCCTTCTCCAATGCATTAAAATGAAAAGTGAAAGTGAAGTCACTTAGTCGTGTCTGACTCTTAGCAGCCCCATGGACTGCAGCCTACCAGGCTCCTCCATCCATGGGATTTTTCAGGCAAGAGTACTGGAGTGGGGTGCCATTGCCTTCTCTGAGATATATATATATATATATAATATATAATAGCTTTAGCTATTCTTTCCCTTTCTGTCCTAACACCTGGGAAAAACATATATATAACTTGTTCTATGCAGCCTCAAATGGCTACTGATCTCTTCCTAACAACTCTGTATTTTTACTGAACTTGACTCTGCTTGGTAAGAGTGGTTTACACAAACTTATCTAGAGCCAATGACATTCAGGTCAAAACCTATGGATGCTCCAACAACTATACCCACAATTTGCTTGATCTATTGAAAGAGCAAGCTTTGTTTGAAGAATCTGGCTCTGCTGATGCTTTAGTAGCCTTGAGATGGCAAGCAATATAGGACTAGAGTATAATTTGTAGTTGAAACACAGGTGGGCTTAGACTCAGACATTTAGAATGATAATGCCAAATTATCATAAAAGAATAGAAAGGTAATTCACCAGATTTGGTTTGAACCTTAAGACTCAACATTCAAAAAACTAAGATCATGGCATCCAGTCCCATCACTTCATGGTAAATAGATAGCAATACAATGGAAACAGTGACAGACTTTATTTTCTTGGGCTCCAAAATCACTGCAGATAGTGACTGCTGCCCCGAAATAAAGACACTTGCTTCTTGGAAGGAAGCTTTGACAAATCTATACAGCATATTAAAAAACACAGACATTACTTTGCTGACAAAGGTCTGTCTAGTCAAAGCTATGGTTTCTCCAGTAGTCATGTATGGATGTGAGAGTTGGACTATAAAGAAAGCTGAGCGCTGAGGAATTGATGTTTTTGAACTGTGGTGTTGGAAAAGACTCTTGAGAATCCCTTGGATAGCAAGGAGATCAAACCAGTCAATCCTAAAGGAAATCAGCCCTGAATATTCATTGGAAGAACTGATGCTGAAGCTGAAGCTCCAATACTTTGGCCACCTAATGGGAAGAGTTAACTCATTGGAAATGACCCTGATGCTGGGAAAGATTAAAGACAGGAGGAAAAGGGGATGACATAGAATGAGATGGTTGGATGGCATCACCGACTTGATGGACATGAGTTTGAGCAAGCTCTGGGAGTTGGTGATGGACAGGGAAGCTTGGCATGCTGCAGTCCATGGGGTCACAAAGAGTAGAACACGACTGAGCAACTGAGCTGAACTGAATGTGAAGGTAGAAGCAGCATCTTTCCATTGACCATATCCAAGTCAGCTAGATATTTAAAGAGCCTGGCTAGGACTTCATAACTGGGAATTGACAAGGGAGCTTCATGTAACCCATTTAAATCAATAAGGACCTGTCAAGGAGTCAATTTTGTGTTTGGAGTCTGCATGGTTACACCCAAATAAATGCAGAGCCTTAAAACAATTAGACTCCCAATGTTGATATCAACTTGAAGGTGAATAACATCCCCAAATTGGACACTTTTAGAATTCATCTCAGAACTCCAAGAATCCGTATTGAGATATCACCCACAGAGCAACTGGAGGTGAGGAGTAGCCTCAAATTTAGCCATGCCTCTATCTACCATTCATCAATCTCAGAGTGAATTTTTGTCTCTTCTGAGAGGACAGAGTAGAACTGAATGGAATCTGGGTGGGTTGAATGGCTTTGTTTCTCACATTCTTCCTCCTGAGACATTAATCATAAACCGGCTGAAGAAGTTGAAGTAGGGAGTCATGGTAGGGCAGTAACAGCTATGAGACATCTCATCTGGTATAGGAACATTTTATTGGAATGATAATTGGATTAGTTCTCAGAATACCAGAACTGTTGGCAGACAATGAACTGTACTGTAGAATTATGGCATATATCAATGTGTCAGGAATCATCCAGATGCAATCAGACAAGTCTTTGTCACCATAGTGATTAGATGATTTCTTGGAAGGAGAGCTAGCACATTGTAGCAATACTTTCTGTGGCATTTTCCACCACTTCTTGAATTGAAGAAACTTTACAAATAGCCAGTTGGTATCTATAGGTTCATACCACAGGAAACTTAAAAATATCCCAAACTGGTTTCTCCAGAGATTCATGAAAATTAATTGTATCAAGTGTGTGTGCTAGTGGCTCAGTCATGTCCAAATCTTTGTGACCCCTTGAGCCTGACCCCGCCAGGCTTCTCTGTCCATGGAATTCTCCAAGCAAGAATACTAGAGTGGATAGCCATTCCCTTCTCTAGGGGATCTTCCTGACCCAGAGATCAAACCCAGGTCTTCTGCACTGGAGGAAGATTCTTTACCATCTGAGCTAACAGGGAAGCCCCAAATGTGGCACAGATACAGGTTAAGGATATGAATTTTAAAAAAAAATTCAGGTTTTAATCCTAATACTGCTAGTTATCAACTGTACTGCATCAAATTACTCAAACTAAGTCTCAGTTTCTTCATCTATAACTTGGTGGAAAATAGGATTTGCTTCAAAAGACAGAGAAAAAGTAATTGTTACCATATTGCATCCCTCACTCTATTCTATGGGCAATTGATTATCATAATTAGATTGTTAAGCTTATAGAAACTACTCTTCATATTTTGAACTATCACAATAACTGACTTTTTCAAGGATAGAAAACAAAAATGAAGCAACTTGAATATTATTCAAACACTCTCCATCATTTGGTTAAGTTTTAGGGGCTGGACAGTACTCAGACTACCTAAAATGATGCTGACAGTGGCAAGGCAAGAATTCAAGTCACTCATATTTTATGTTATCTTTTGTGCAAACATCAAGAAGGTGATTTGATAGGTGATGAGGTCAATATAGTTAAGGTAGTTTGACCAACATCTCAAAACAAGTCTTAAAAGCAACTAGTAAAAGCTACATCTTTTAAACAAAAGGAAAGTTACCCCTCCTCTTGGCTTCTCAGTCAAACTATGGCATCTTGACAAACACCCAGGGAGGAGTATTACCCATATTGCACTGACACATTCATGGAGCCAAATTTCAAAGACAGCAGCATTGTTTACTGAGTCCAAATAGTTGTACCAGCAGCCAGCTGGGCCAAGACTCATAGGATGGGCTCCCCAGCTGCCCTTTCTTGAACACTTCCTCTGAACAGTTACCACCACCTTCTCCTCTGAGCCTGTACTTTAACAGGCAACCTTGAGTAGGAGGGCCTAGAAAGAGGAGTCTCTGGAGAAGCCCAAGAAAGAAAAGGGACATGAGAAGACTCCTGAGTGGACTCTTATCTCTAGTCAGGAATTGCTGGGAACAGAACCGGAAGTAGGAAAACCTCAATGAGCAACAGATCCCAAAGGACTCCCTGCCAACCAGATTAAGTGAAGTGCCATCAGGTACCTCTGGGCCATCTCACCTGCTTGTTACAACTAGCTTCCTAGCAACCTAGAGGCATTGGTCTTTATGTGAAAAGTGGTGGAAGTGGTACTTGCTCAGTCATGTCCAACTCTTTGTGACCCCATCAACTGTAGCCCAACAGGCTCCTCTGTCCATGGAATTCTCCAGGCAAGAATACTACAGTGGGTAGCCAATTACTTCTCCAGAGGATCTTCCCCACCCAGGGATCAAAGCCAGGTCTTCTGCATTGCAGGCGGATTCTTTACCATCTGAGCCACCAGGGAAGTCTGCTGCTGCTGCTAAGTTGCTTCAGTTGTGTCCGATTCTGTGCGACCCCAGAGACAGCAGACCACCAGGCTCTCCTGCCCCTGGGATTCTCCAGGCAAGAACACTGGAGTGGGTTGCCATTTCCTTCTCCAATGCATGAAAGTGAAAAGTGGAAGTGAAGTCGCTCAGTCGTGTCTGACTCTTCACAACCCCATGGACTGCAGCCTACCAGGCTCCTCCGTCCATGGGATTTTCCAGGCAAGAGTACTAGAGTGGGGTGCCATTGCCTTCTCCACCAGGGAAGTCTAGTGGCCTTTATATCCATCCTCAAACCATTCAGTAGCTATTGCAGGCCCTGAAATCAGGCTGGATATACAGGAAGCAAGAATGATAGTCTACACCTGGAACTCAGCCAGACCCTTCATGATTTAAGAAAGAGCCTCAAGGAGGAAGGAGTGAGCTGTTGAAAGATTTTCAGCTCTCCTTAAGAAGGCACAAGTTGTACCCCTTTAGAGAAGCTTGATGAGGCCTGGAAGGGAGTTATAACTCACAAAGATTCAAGGTATACTCTCCCTGTAATCAACAACTGCCTTAAGTTGGTGAATAATTTGATTAAATGGAGTTTTAAATCAAAGACATAAGAGTTTAATTAGGAACTATTCTTGTCATACTGAAGTTAACAGGCAGCTGTGCTGATTTTATTCCCCTGCCAGGATTTTTACAGACTCACAGAAAAGGGGGACTTTGAAACCAGCATTTAATGAAATGTATAGAAGGAAACAGTTACCACTGAAATAGGTAGGCCACCAAGTGTTTTCCAAGCCACAAGGACTGATGAGGTAAGAGTCTAGCAGAAGAAAGTATGTGTCCTGGAGGGTGCTAAAAATTGCCCCAGACAAGCAGAGCTGGAGGAGTCTCCTTCCAGGTTTTACTTGCTGTATTTTAATACTCCATTTATTTATTCCCTTTGATACTTTTCCCCTGCTTCCCAATAGTTTAATTCTCTGGTTGCTGAACCTCGAGCCTTACAATTTTCAAATATCACTGTGCATAAAATACATTTTGCAAAATTTTTAAAAATGCAGATCACCCCCGCTCCCAGCCCGAACTCTACCTCCAACTTGGTTTGATAGGTCTGGGTGGGGCTCGTTCATCTTCAGCAGATCTCCTGGGTGATGGGATGCAGTTGAGACACTTCCCAGTCCCAGTGTTTGTGTTCTTGCAGTTATTCACCCTCTACCATCCGTATTTCCTATGACCTATATACACTTCAAGTGATCTGTTACCTGCTTTTTCCTATCCCCCTGCTTCAGGGATCACCTGATCAACTATGAATCTTTGATCAGTAACAACCCTGGGACATACAGAAAGGAAGACAAAACCTGTGTAGCTGTGGTTTAGTCACTAAGTCGTGTCCAACTCTTGCGATCCCAGGGACTGTAGCCCACCAGGCTCCTCTGTCCATAGGATTTTCCAGGCAAGAATATTGGAGCGGGTGGACATTTCCTTCTCCAGAGGATCTCCCTGATCCAGGGATTGAACCTAGGTCTTCTGTACTGCAGACAGATTCTTTACCAACTGAGCTACAGATATTTGTGTAGCTGTGGCATTCCCCAAAACAATGTTAGTATTTTTATCAAAAGGGTCAGATCCAAATAAGTCCAGAACTCGGAGAAATCCCTAATTCCGGAGACTCATGAACTTCTCTCCAGAAAGTCTCCATGGTCCCAGGAATGTAAAACAGAGGTGGCTCTACCAGAAGAAAACCCTTAGATCACAAAACTAGAAGGGGGCTTTGAAACAATTTAGAACCTTTAGGTCAGAAAAGCAAAACTCAGAGAGATTAAGTAATAGAATCATGGCAAATGTGTTATTTAGTGGTTAGTGACATCTCTGAGGGTACAATCTGTGTGACTGATCTCTTTCCATGGGTGGTGAGTGTGCACGTGTGTGGACTGGAGGAGTAAAAACTCTATAGATCCTTGAAC
>NW_011495080.1:1189667-1215480 GCF_000754665.1 Bison bison bison
ATCCTTGAACAACACTAAAGATCAACGTTATAGATCCTTGAATGAATCTGACTGCTCTGGATTGTAACCAATTTGCCATTTTGGGTCTACTCCAATCCCAACCACCATATGGACGTTCAGAGATCCACACTGCTAGCAAAGACTGGAAAGGGACAAGCAAGGGGTTTTGGAGAGCATTTATGTCTATGAAATAGGTTTGCTATGATTCTGTCTAAAAGTCATACACCAAAAGAATATGCCTAAAATAATATTAAATGTACTCTACCTAATAATATACCATACAAAAAAGCAGAGGTCTAGACAAGGGAAGAGCTTATGCGAAATCATCCATGTGTTCAGAATTGGAATCACATCGAAGTCCACATCTAATTTCAAATGGCTTGGTAACTGTTATCACCTCTGTTATCAATCACAGTTATGGTCATTCTTGATGAGCGTTCCTGAGACATGAGTCTTATATTTTAGATATTTTCAGAAGGCATTTCTGTAATTTAAAAAACCTTTGTAAGAATGAAAAATTTACATAATAATAAAACAAGCATTACTCAAAACTGTATGCCTTAGCTATGAAATTACATTTTAATTTCTGCTCTCCTGGCTCTTCAAGTAAATAATACTTTTAAATGCAATTCAGCCAACTCCAAATTCCTCCCCTAAAGTACATACTTCTTATAAAAAAGTATGTATACTGTCAATATGAACTATGACAAAGGCAAGTAGTAGGTCCAGCCTGACTTTGTCTTGTATATCTGTGGTATGTGTGTATATGTTTCTGTGTGTGCCTGTGTGTGTGAGAGAAAGAGAGAGAAGGAGAGACAGTAAGAGAGAGGGAAATTCAGCTTGGAGTGTCTTTATAGAGTGAGACTTTATGAGGGAAAAATATAACATGTTATATTAATAGCATTAGAAGTATCAAAATACAAGAAAATAATCACAGTAAAAAAACAAATCACTGGCAGAACCAAAGATGTCTTGGGTAGAATCTTTTCCTCACCATTCATTTCTAAGAGGAGTACTCTTTCCTAACCCCACTCTCACCCCCCTTTCTCGTTCCTGATTACCAAACCAGAGGAGGAAACCTGAGCAAGCTCACGTACCCGACACTTTAGCCACTTGGATGAGTCTGTCCCAAGACACTTCACTGCTGCTATGTGGTGGAAGTCTTCCTGGGTATTGATGGGTTCAGTTCAGTTCAGTTCAGTCACTCAGTCATGCCCAACTCTTTGTGACCCCATGGACTGCAGCACGCCAGGCCTCCCTGTCCATCACCAACTCCCAGAGTTTACCCAAACTCATGTTCATTGAGTTGGTGATGCTATCCAACCATTTCATCCTCTGTCATCCCCTTCTCCTCCTGCCCTCAATCTTTCCCAGCATCAGGATCTTTTCAAATGAGTCAGCTCTTCGCATCAGGTGGCCAAGGTACTGGAGTTTCAGCTTCAACATCAGTCCTTCCAATGAACACTCAGGACTGATCTCCTTTAGGATGGACTGGTTGCATCTCCTTACAGTACAAAGGATTCTCAAGAGTCTTCTGCAACACCCCAGTTCAAAAGCATCAATTCTTCAGCGCTCAGCTTTCTTTATAGTCCAACTGTCACATCCATACATGACTACTGGAAAAACCATAGCCTTGACTAGATGGACCTTTGTTGGCAAAGTAATGTCTGTGCTTTTTAATATGCTGTCTAGGTTGGTTGGAGAAGACAATGGCAACCCACTCCAGTGTTCTTGCCTGGAGAATCCCAGGGATGGTGGAGCCTGGTGGGCTGCTGTCTATGGGGTCCCACAGAGTCGGACACGACTGAAGTGACTTAGCAGCAGCAGCAGCTAGGTTAGTCATAACTTTCCTTCCAAGGAGTAAGCATCTTAATTTCATGGCTGCAGTCACCATCTACAGTGATTTTGGAGCCCAAAAAAATAAAGTCTGCCACTGTTTCCACTGTTTCCTCATCTATTTGCCATGGAGTGGTGGGACCAGATGCCATGATCTTAGTTTTCTAAATGTTGAGCTTTTTTGTTTTTAGGGTCCAGTATCAGTAAGCTGTTTAGGCAACAGATCTCAAGGCTTGTTATTTTTTACCTTTTCCCTTTTTTATGTCTCCAGTTACACTGGACTCTTTTGAGATATATTTATATGCAAAATAAGAACCCTCCAGAAAGCCGTGGGAGAGAAGGGCACAGTGACATACAGTTCCCAGGCTCATCCAGGCGGGGCAAAGACCCTGATACTTGGTTTAGTGGCAGCTGCTCCAAGCCCTTTCTCCAAGCTTGCTCCAGGTCCACCTATTTAGTAACTCCTATGCCCTTCTTAAGTCAAATTCTTGAGCCTTGCCTACGATTTACTGAATCAATAGTGGTCATAGGGCCCAGAGATGCACACATTTAACAAGTTTCTCAGGTCATTCCTTCTTATACAAAGCTTGAGAGGTACTATTACAGAAATACTTTCTTTACTACACAATACTGTCCCCATATGAGAGCACTTGATATCTCTCAGGGAAGTTTCAAAAACCTTTTTCAAATATACAGCTCTTCAGCAAGTGTGTGCTGATTTTAAAAATTTCCTTTCTATCCTAGCAGTGCTTCTTGGTTGGAAGTCCATGTATAGACTAATAGAGGTTTCTGAAACTTCCAAAATGTATGAAGTGAATATGTGTGTCTTTCTAGAAAGAGGGTTTATAGATTTCAAGATTTTTACAACCCAAAGCATTCTTGGAGTTGCAAAATTAGATAATATCCATCCAGAAAGACTGATTTGTTCTCAACAGCTCTTCCGGGTCCCTAAACATAACAAAGTACAAGGCTGAGCAGTTAAACTTTTGTTAAATGGCCTTATTTGTCTGCATGTCAGTTCCTTATAATTAAGCATACTTTGACTAATTTGAATTAAGTGTGCCTGCATTTTAAATTTCCCATGCTATTTGCCTTATACAAACAGAGAACAAAAGGACAGGACCGTCTGTGCTCCCTTTTCAGTGTTAGTTACCTCTGAGGAGCATAGGTATCTTTGCTTTTCTGTGGAATAAATTAACATCTCTCTGATGAGAGTCACAGATTCATCTGATAACAGGTGCAGAAAGAAATCTTTAACCTCTAGACAGATTAAGAATAAAGGAGGACCCTAGGGCACAAAGCAGATGTTGTAAGCAATCACAGAGACAGAAATTTTAATCAGTTCTTCTGTTTTCAGAGACAATTCTGTTCCCTGGATTAACAGGGAGCTGCTGTGAAGTTGAATTGCCCAGGTGTGGCAAGACACTGTCCTACCCTCCTAACCTGGGGAAGCTTAGAGAACCACGTTCTTTCTAAAACTTAAAGTTATCTAGAAAAGAGTTGCTTGTTAATTTTTTAAAGTAATAATTCCTGTTATTAACAGGGATTAATTAACAAAGCTTAACATACAACCTGTTAAGCTTTGGAGTTAAACAGAAGGTTTTAAGGGGAGGGGGAGGGTATCTGGGGAAGGCTACATACTTCTTCCATAATTTTCAATGGATTAAAAATATTTAATACATAAAGTTGATGAGCATTACATGAAAATATATGCAAAACAATTTCCATTTGGCATTACTTGCTGTTACTTTCCTTCCCCTTACCAAGCTGCATGGGAAGACTAAACATTTCAAATGATCTGAATTTCATTCCAGTAGTGTTGCAGGCAGCTTCTAAAATGTCTCCCAAAGATCCGCATCTCCTGATATCCATGATCTTCTGTGCCCCCCACCCTTGAGGATGGACTGAACCTAGCAACTTCTTTCTAGTGGTAAAATGGTAAAAGTGATGGGATATCCCTTCAAAAACTAGGTAACAAAAGATTATGACTTCCATCTTTCTGTCTTTCTCTCTGCCCTTGCTCTGGAAGAAGCAAATTGCCACATTGTGAGTAGCCTTACGGAGATGCATTCCTATCAAGTGTAGGGAAAGAGCAAATTAGCCAAGATGGCATGGTCAAGCTCTGTCACCCCACAGACTCTCACTCTTGCCCCACGTTTTATAATGATTCTGTAACAGCTGAGATCACTTACAGCACATGTACAACACGAGGTACTCACTTAGCCATGGGCTTTGTATAAGCACATATAAGCTCCACCTGGAAAGGCCTTGTGGTTTGGTTGTTATGGCTGCTACATTAGCTAGGACAGAAGGTTGTGTTACGGCTGCTACTACAGCTGCTGCGGCAGTTCGGAGAGAATAAATGTTTTTGCAGTTCCTACAGCTTTTTACCGGAGAAAGCGATGGCACCCCACTCCAGTACTCTTGCCTGGAAAATCCCATGGACGGAGGAGGCTGGTGGGCTCCAGTCCATGGGGTTGCTAAGAGTCGGACACAACTGAGCGACTTCCCTTTCACTTTTCACTTTCATGCATTGGAGAAGGAAATGGCAACCCACTCCAGTGTTCTTGCCTGGAGAATCCCAGGAACAGAGGAGCCTGGTGGGCTGCTGTCTATGGGGTCGCACAGAGTCAGACACGACTGAAGTGACAGCAGCAGCAGCAGCAGCACAGCTCTTTACGTCTTCGTCCAGCCTTTTAGCTCATGCTTTGCCTGCCATGGGTTCAGCAAACAATGTGCACTGTTGACGAGAATCACAAACAGCTGACAGAGAAAGAGGTCTTTGCATCCAGTACATCCATATAATTTCACTCTACAAATGAGAAAATGGAGGTCTTAATTTGCTTATAGCCACATAACTAGCTAATGGGAGCAAAAATTAGAACCAGATCTACTAATCTGCAATTCAATGTATAGTCTGGTGCTGTTTATGGGCCAGTAACTTCCAGGTAGTATTGAAAAAGCACCAGTTTCATTTACTCCAATAAAAAAGTGGAATCAAATTAACCAGCAATGAATTATTAAGCTCTCTTTGGAGGCCCATGTAAAATATAAAATACATACTGAAAGAGCAACAATAGACTGACAGCTAATTCTTCCACAGAAATAACAGAATTTCAACTATAACGGGAAGATCTCTTTAAAATTTTAAAGAAAATACTTCTCAACCTAGAATTCTACATTTTTTAACTATCCTTCAAAAATGAAGCTTAAGATTAAGAGGTTTTCAGGAATCTAATCATTTATCACTAGCAGGAACACTGAAGGGAGTTTTTGAGGCAGAAAAAAAAAAATAAAAGGTTCCAAACAGAAACACAATAATGTAAAAAGGAATAAAGAAAGAAAAGGCTAAACACACTGGCAGAAAATGAGTACTGAATGCATAAATAATAGTAATAATGATTTGGAGGGTCTAAAATATATTTTGCATAAAAATGCATGACAGCAATATTACAAAGAGGAAAGGATAATTGGAGTTTGAGTGCTCTAAAGCCTTTGTATTTTGCTGGAAGTTGGTAACAGGACATATTTAAGGTGGATTTAATAAGTCAAAAATATATTATCATCTCCATGCTAACCACTAAAAAGAATGGTAACACTTACAGAGAAGGGAAAACTGAAAATTTTCAAATATTTGAAAAATACAAAATAAATCAAGATAAAAGAAAGGAACAAAGAACCTGTGAGGAAAAAACAAAAACAATAGAAATGAAGATTTAACCCAATTATATTAGTAGTTTTATCAACATAATAGACTGAATATTCCATTTAAAGGACTATAATATTCAAGAAAAAAATAAAACTGAACTATGTGCTCTTTACAGGAAACACACTTTAAACTTAAGGACACAGAAATTTTGTAGTCAATAGACTGGGAAAATATATAACCAATGTAAACAGCATATCAGTAGTGAAAAACTAGACTTTGAGGGAAAATTTTTTAATTAAAACTGAAAGAATTGGAAGAAACAATCATTTTTGGAGCTATTAGAATACACTTTTCAGTAATTAAGGTAAAAACTGGTAAAAAATAAATCAGTAAGGATACAGAATATTTGAAAAACCTGATTGATAAAAATAACCTAATTAGCCATAACACTACACTTAAGAGCTACAGAGATATTTTACAAAAGTTCACAGAATGTATATGAAAATTGAACATCTGCTGTGTCATTAAATAAATCTCAACAAATTTTGAAAAACTGAAATCATAAACAGTGCATTCACTGAACATAGTAAGCCAAAAACAATAATAGAAATTTGAATTTTAAAATCTCAAATATTTAGAAATTATGCAGTATACATCTAAATTACCCTTGAGTCAATAACCAACACAATGGAAAGTAAAATGTCTTTGAAATACTAAAATTTGTAAAATTCAGGTAAAGCAGTGCTTAGCAGAAAATTTATAGCATTATGGAGAAGGGAAAGGCTACCCACTCCAGTACTCTGGCCTGGAGAATTCCATGGACTATATAGTCCATGGACTCACAAAGAGTCGGACACAACTGAGTGACTTTCACTTTTCACATGTAGAAAAGAAGAATGAATTTGAGCTTCTATCTGAGGAAGCTATGAAAAGAACAGCAAATTAAAACTAACAAATAAGAAAGGAAATAAAAATAAGAACAGAAACCAATGAAAAAGTAAGCAAACATAAAGTTGAGAAAATCAGGAAAGGCTTTGAGGATTAACTGAAATTTAAAGTCTCACAATCCTATGTCAGGGTTGGGAGGTGGGTCAAAGAGTAGGGGACAGAACACAAATGATCAAGATCAGGGATAAAAAAGCTACCATTACTTCAGATGCTACAGATGTCAAAAAGATAAACTATTGTGATCAATTTTATACCAATAATTGTGATAATTTGGATGAGATGTACATGTTATCCCAAGAGCTGCATTATACCCAAAAGCTGCATTATAACAGCTGAAAAAAAAAAAAAAAACAGAAAATAGAAGCCCACAGTTCCTTGCCAGGGAGGCTTTCTCAACATGGCTATTCAGTACATTAAGCTACCAAGTAGTACCTCTTGTTCCAACCTCCTGAGACACAGTCTTATGTAGTATATATAACCACAGGAGTTACAGATCATCTTTGTCTCATGATGTAGCCTAATCAAAGGGGTTGCCAACATAATGTGGCAAATATAAATTTTCCATATTATACTGGTTAAGACAAGTTACAAGTACAATCTTTATGTGGGGTTGGGGGTGGGGGAAGTGATATATTACACAAACATATGGCTACCATGAGGCAGAGATCATTAAGGTCATCTTAGTATCTGTCTATCATACTGTGCCCAGACAATATGACTACTGAGCTTGTTATAAGAACATTCATAATAGCATTATTTGCAAATGTCAACAAATTAGAAATGACTCTAACATACATTACAGCAGAATGGATGATAAATTATGGTATATTCTAATACTAGAAACTATACAACAATGAAATAAATGAACTATTGCTTCACTCAACAATATGGCTAAATTTCCTAGACAAAATGATGAACTAAAGACATCAAACACAAGTATCTGTGGTATGTGTGTGTGTGTGTGTGTGTGTGCGCGCAACTGATTGTGTCCAACTCTTTGTGAACCCCCTGGACTGTATCCTGCCAGGTTCCTCTGTCCATGGAGTTTTCCAGGCAAGAATACTCGAGTGGGTTGCCATTTCCTCCTCCAGGGGATCTTCCCTGATCCAGGAACTGAACCCGTGCCTCTTGTGTCTTCTGTTTTGGCAAGCCCGTCCTTTACCACTTTGCCACATGGGAAGCCCCATGTGTGGGTGTGTACTCAGTCACGTCCAGCTCTTTGTGACCCCATGGACTATAGCCTGCCCGACTCCTCTGTGTAAGGAACTTTCCAGGCAAGGATGCATCTGTGGTATAATTTCATTTATGTATGATTCAAAAAGCGACAAAAGTGGTTATGGAAATAAACCACTTTTGGATAGAATGACAGGTAAGGAGGGGGCTTCTGAAGTAAGGGAAATGTATGACTTAGTCTGAGTCTTAGTTAAAAAGTTATCAACATTTAGATTTTGCATATTACTTCATATATTCTGTCAATTCAGTTCAGTTCAGTTGCTCAGTCATGTTTGACTCTTTGGGACCCACAGGCTGCAGCACACCAGGCCTCCTTGTCCATCACCAACACCCAGAGCTTGTTCAAATTCATGTCCATCTAGTCAGAGATGCCATCCAACCATCTCATCTTCTGTCGTCCCCTTCTCCTCCCGCCTTCAATCTTTCCCAAGATCAGGGTCTTTTCAAATGAGTCAGCTCTTTGCTTCAGGTAGCCAAAGTATTGGAGTTTCAGCTTGAGCATCAGTCCTTCCAATGAATATTCAGGATTGATTTCCTTTAGGATTGACAGGTTGGATCTCTTTGCAGTCCAAAGGACTCTCAAGAGTCTTCTTCAACACCACAGTTCAAAAGCATCAATTCTTTGGTGCTCAGCTTTCTTTATAGTCCAACTCTCATATCTGTATATAACTACTGGAAAAACCATAGCTTTGACTAGACGGACCTTTGTTGGCAAAGCAATGCCTCTGCTTTTTAATAAGCTGTCTAGTTTGATCATAGCTTTCCTTCAATGAGCAAGCATCTTTTAATTTCATGGCTGCAGTTACCATCTGCAGTGATTTTGGAGCCTAAGAAAATAAAGTCTGTCACTGTTTCCATTGTTTCCCCATCTATTTGCCATGAAGTGATGGGACCAGATGCCATGATCTTAGTTTTTTGAATGTTGAGTTTTAAGCCAGCTTTTTTACTCTCTTCTTTCATATTCATCAAGACGCTCTTTAGTTCTTCTTTGCTTTCTGCAATAAGTGTGTTGTTATCTGCGTATCTGAGGTTATTGTCACTTCTCCCAGCAATCTTAATTCCAGCTTGTGCTTCATCCGGCCTGGAATTTCACATAATATACACTGCATAGAAGTTTAATAAGCAGGGAGACAATATACAGCCTTGACGTACTCCTTCCCCAATTTGAAACCAGTTCATTGTTCCATGTCCGGTTCTAACTGTTGCTTCTTGACCTGCATACAGACTTCTCAGGAGGCAAGTCAGGTGGTCTGGTATTTCCATCTCTTTAAGAATTTTCCACAGTTTGTTGTGATCTACACAGTACCAAAGGCTTGGGCATAGTTAATAAAGCAGAAGTAGATGTTTTTCTGGAATTCTCTTGCTTTTTCTATGATCCAACAGATATATATTCTATGCTTAAAAACAAAAATTATCCCAATCTCTTTGAGTTATTTTTTATTTCCTGTACAAAAACATCAACTAGTATACTAACGCATATATATGGAATTTAGAAAGATGGTAACAATAACCCTGTGTACGAGACAGCAAAAGAGACACTGATGTATAGAACAGTCTTATGGACTCTGTGGGAGAGGGAGAGGGTGGGAAGATTTGGGAGAATGGCATTGAAACATGTATAATATCATGTATGAAACGAGTTGCCAGTCCAGGTCCGATGCACGATACTGGATGCTTGGGGCTGGTGCACTGGGACGACCCAGAGGGATGGTATGGGGAGGGAGGAGGGAGGAGGGTTCAGGATGGGGAACACATGTATACCTGTGGCGGATTCAGTTTGATATTTGGCAAAACTAATACAATTATGTAGAGTTTAAAAATAAAATAAAATTAATAAAAATTAAAAAAACATCAACTATTCTTGATTGTTCAGCTCTTCATTAAGACTTTTCCTTCTTATATTTCTTTCAAAAAAAATAAACAGACTCTTTAAATGGTCAATATGCACTTTCAGAGAAACAAGGAAAAGTGAACAAACACCTACCAGCTTCTCTTACATGTGGCACTCATGCCCTGGTTTCAGGGAGCACATTTTCTCTTGTTTCATAACCCTCATGCTCATCCTCTAAAAATCTCATGACCCAGTGGTTCGGTCAGCAATTGGTTGTTCAATAAAGTGATTATTCAACCAGCATTTTTAGGTACTGTAGCTAGGAGCCTACAGTGTAGGTTTCTTGAAGCGTAAGATCATCAAAGAATAACACCAATAAAATCCACTCTTTACAGGCTCATAGGTGAATGGAGAGGAGAACTACTAGTGTGAATATGGAAACATGAATTAAATGCTGCAAGTGATCAAGGAAATAAACAGTTCATATAGAAAATACAGGACTGTCTACTCAAAGTGTCACGCAAACTGGTATGCAGGGATGTGTAAACAGTTCCCTGAAAGCAATGGTCCACAGCAGCTAATATTTAACTAACATCTACTTTCTGGGCACTGTTCCAAATGCTATATACATATATATATATATATATATATATACTTATTTAATTTGCATATCATCCAAAGATATAGGAACCATGTAGCCAACTCTACTTTGTAGACGGGAATAAATAGAAGTAAAAAATAACTTGTCCAAGGCCAAAAGCTGGAAATAGAAGTATAGAAGTTTGAATAGGAACCCTGGAAATCTGTGCTTCTAACTGCTTTGCAGCAGCAGAAATAAAAACACCACCACCACGCTTTCAAGACTCCTCTGAAGAAGGCAAGCAACAGAGCAGGGCTGGAGAGTAAGAGGTGAGGCTGGAAGAGTAGCAGGGGCAAGAGTGTTATTCCATAAATTATGTTTGTATTGATGAAGTGGGGATCCTATGGAACACTTTAAGCTACTGAGTCACCATAAGATTTTTATTTAGAAAAACCACTTTGGCAGCAATTGGGGTAGAAGGTATATAAGGTATAAATCTAAGACCTCACTAGAGCAGTGAGGATAGGGGTGAAGAGGAGTAGAACCCAGAGAAGGGGTTCACAAAGTCCAGGCAAGAGAGTGGTATCAGCATTACTTGGAACTGATCGAAATGCATACGTTCAAGCTCTGCCCTAGACACTTGCATCTGAAGTGTGGGAGTAGGACCAGCCTTTCTGGTCACCCTGGTTCACACAAAAGTCTAAGAACCACAGGCTTAGGGGATTCATTTTTGGCCCAGGGTCCATGGTAGACTTACCTGAAAGGTGCTCACGGCTCACTGTCCCTCCATCCAGCCATTTGAATGTAGTAGATCTGGTTTGGTGTTCCAGCATGTGTGTTTTTTGTTTTTTGTTTTTTTTGAAAGTTCCTTGGGTAACACCAATACATCCCCTGATTAAAAATAACTGAAACAGAAAATGGAATCTGATCTGGTTCTTTAGTTACTTAGTTGGTTAGTTCAGTCATTCAGTCGTGTCTGACTCTTTGTGACCCCCATGAATCGCAGCACGCCGGGCCTCCCTGTCCATCACCAACTCCCAGAGTCCATCCAAACCCATGTCCATGGAGTCAGTGATGCCATCCAGCCATCTCATCCTCTGTCGTCCCCTTCTCCTCCTGCCCCCAATCCCTCCTAGAATCAGGGTCTTTTCAAATGAGTCAGTTCTTCGTATCAGGTGGCCAAAGTATTGGAGTTTCAGCCTCAGCATCAGTCCTACCAATGAACACCCAGGACTGATATCCTCTAGGATGAACTGGTTGGATCTCCTTGCAGTCCAAGGGACTCTCAAGAGTCTTCTCCAACGCCACAGTTCAAAAGCATCAATTCTTCAGTGCTCAGCTTTCTTTATGGTCCAACTCTCACATCCATACATGACCACTGGAAACACCATAGCCTTGACTATGGACCTTTATTGACTAAGTAATGTCTCTACTTTTTAATATGCTATCTAGGTTGGTCATAACTTTCCTTCCAAGGAGTAAGCGCCTTTTAATTTCATGGCTGCAGTCACCATCTGTAGTGATTTTGGAGCCCAGAAAAATAAAGTCTGATACTGTTTCAACTGTTTCCCCATCTATTTCCCATGAAGTGATGGGACCGGATGCCATGGTCTTCGTTTTCTGAATGTTGAGCTTTAAGCCAACTTTTTCAGTCTCCACTTTCACTTTCATCAAGAGGCTCTTTAGTTCTTCTTCACTTTCTGCCATAAGGGTGGTGTCATCTGCATATCTGAGGTTATTGAGATTTCTCCCGGCAATCTTGATTCTAGCTTGTGCTTCTTCCAGCCCAGCGTTTCTCATGATGTACTCTGCATAGAAGTTAAATAAGCAGGGTGACAATATACAGCCTTGACGTACTCCTTTTCCTATTTGGAACCAGTCTGTTGTTCCATGTCCAGTTATAACTGTTGCTTCCTGCCTGCATATAGGTTTCTCAAGAGGCAGGTCAGGTGGTCTGGTATTCCCATCTCTTTCAGAATTTTCCACAGTTTATTGTGATTCACACAGTCAAAGGCTTTGGCATAGTCAATAAAACAGTAATAGATTTTTTTCTGGAATTCTCTTGCTTTTTAGATGATCCAGCAGATGTTGACAATTTGATTTCTGGTTCCTCTGCCTTTTCTAAAACAAGCTTGAATCTGGTTCTTTACTCCTCCGTAAGTAGATACATGCCCACCTTGCACACAGGGTATTCCCTGCTTCAGAAAACGCTGAAAGAGTAACTTGCTAATGTCCCTTAGAGACAGTCTCTATCTCTAAGTCTAAATCTTTTCCCGAGAATGCCCCTTCATGTCTGCCTATTTGCATACGGATGATCCTGCCCTCTAATTCACATGCCGTTTGGATGTTTAAACTTCATCTAGCAATAAAAACAGGGAAAGTGGCACATCTACTAAATGTTTATTTCTGAAATGTATCAGATAATGGTTTTTGAGTGAATGATTCAGTCCCTAATAATAACACTGTATTAGCTAGTGGATCCAATTTAACCTGAATTCATGGGAATATTCAAACAGCTGTATACTTGTCAGTACTGAAATTTAAAAAGCAAACAAATCAGCAGCAGAAGAGAGGTAGGCAACTGTACAAAGATCAGCTTCACAATGGCCTCATTTCATACCTGTCTCCTTCCATCACCAGACTCATCTTTCTTAGACCATTTGAGTCTCTTTCTTCGAGGCTTGCACTGCTCTTTACTCTTGAAACAAGCAGATATAACCACCAAAATATAGACATTCCCAGTGGCTGGTGAAAATGTTAAAAGCCATACTACCCCTGGGGCACACTCTTCACCTCAGTATCTCACTCAAGTTTTGGCATAAAGTCCAAACTCCTTAGTGTGGCTTATAACAGAACGGCCATGTAGTTTATCTATCATTCACTGCAAAGCATCTGAGAATGAGAAGCAATGCTAACAGTAATGACAGTGGGAGAGCTGGGCAAACTGTGACTGCCCCAGTCAAACAGGAATCCCCATTAGCCCCACATGCGGCAGTTCAAGACCAGTTCATGACCTGGCCTCTAGTTCCATAACCAGCACTTCATCAATGTCCACCTTGTAACACATACTATTTCTAATCCGTACAAAAGTTCTGCAATGCTTTATTATTACCCTTATTGTACATATAAGGAAATGCAAAGAAATTCAACAGCTTACAAGACAGTAAACAGGAAAAGGCAGAACCAGAAGTCAAATCCTGATGTGTTTGGTTTCCAAACTTTTCTTCAGGTGGGTGTTTATTTTTAGTGCCATTGCCTTCTCCAATAAATTCCTAGAATAGAATAAATGGGGAGTTATTGAAATTCCCACAAATACCAAAATCTGTTTTTTTCATGTGAGTGTATAGCACTCTTCCCGAAGAACAAATCAATCATAACAAAATCAAAGAAAATTTAGATAGAAGTACATAAAGTCAAAAATATAACTTCCCCTCTGCCCCAACTCTAAGTTAACTCAATCCCCCTCCCAGAGGTAAACACTGTTGGCAAAATCCTGTTTATACTTTCCAAAGTTTTTAAGATGAAAACATAAATGTGGGTTTCTCTTTTTTCTTGGAATATATACATGAAGCACTCTCTTAATACTTCATTAAGAAATCTGGACAATTTTAAACCAAAGGTATAAAGTACTTTCACATACCAATCTGCTGACAAATAAAAATGTTCATATTAATTCTTAATAAATGACTAGGAGACATCTAGCAATAAACTCATGGGAGTGGAAGAACAAAATATATTTTACGCTTAGTAAACTTCCTTCCTTGGTTGGCATCTTCAAAGAGTTCAAAATATAATAATGAAAGGCTGAGCCTGTTATGTGGAGGTTGAAGAATACATCTTTGATTCCTGGGGCTGGGTTATTACTTTGAAGCCCCAACTCTGCCGTGAATAACCTGGGTCACCACACTATTATTCATCTGAGCCCCAGCCTTTAAGTTAAAAACCAATGAGTTCAACTTCATTAGACGAAAAACCCCATGTATCTAGATGATGCTAATGCATCAGCAACACCAAACAGGGCCCCCCATTAGACAAAATCTCTACCCTCTCTTGTCTATCAGCTTGGCCATTTTCATCAAAACAGAAAACAAACATCCAAAGGAAAACTTTATTGCAGAATTACTGAACTGTGGAAGGAGGATCATTTCTTCCCTCACCCTGCTAACTTCAGGGCTTGTTCCCACGAATATTCACTTCTAGAGGGAAAAGAGAAACACAGTTTTCATGATGGATGTTTCTTTTCCACTACTGAAGTTTCCTTCTTGGGAAGAGAGGTCACAATAATATACCCTATGGGCATTCTCTACAAAGTCCCTTGTGTTTCTTCTCATAAAAGTGTCTCCTCCCCATGACCTTGTCTGAACTTAGTTATTTCCCAAAGGCTGCATCTCCAAATTCCACTACACTGGGGGTTAGGAAATCACACTTTGAAGGAGCCACACAGCTCAGTCAATAGCAGTAGTTCAACTCCATTCTTTTTCTGATCATAGGAGTGAAACTGCCCACCAGAATCATGAGTGTTGGGTCCATCTACATTGCAAGTCTCACTGGCCCAAGGGGGATAACTTGCCTGATCCTTGAGCTCACTGTCAACAGTTCCATGTTTTTCATAGAAAAGTCAAGTACTTTGTCCTGGTCTTTATCTACAATAAAGGTGATACCATGTACACAGCATACTTTTTGTGGTCCTATTCATCAGTACCAACAATTGTCCCTTCTTCCAACACATGTAGGATTGTGACTGTCTTTAGCCATATGCTTTAACTGAGGGGCAGTTGGTTCTTTGAGAGTATTCTTCCCTCCCTATGAGTACACATTTCTGTGTGTGTACTGGAGGGGGAGCTGATGGTAGTGGTTCATCCATAACTATACTTGGCTAGTATTCTGCACACATGCCAGAGGCACTTTTGGGCAACAATCTGACAGTGCAGCACGAGCCTTCTTTTCATGTAACACATCCTCCACAACACATGCTTCTTTAGAAATGAGAGACTCTGCATGACTCACCAACATTCAAGGGTAAGGTCACTGGTAGAAAAACCAAGTAAGCAAGGCACACCTCTTTCAAAGAAAGGACACAACCACCAAAAGAAAGAAGGGTCAATCCTATCAGTAAGAACACATTAAGGCAAACATCACAGAAAAGCCTTGATACAGTAGGTTAAGAAATTAGCAAACATTTTAATCTCAAATAATGAGATAGCAGGGACAGCTCCAGGATTGATTTGTTCAAGTGGCTCATTGACATATCAAGAACTCAGGATCTTTTTTACTCTAACATCAATAATGCGTCAGTCACTCAACATAACTTCCTTTATGGTCACTAAGAGATTACCACTGCTCAGGCATCTCATTCATGGAGACATAACAAGATTCACTGGGAAAAAAGGGGCACATCTCTTCCCATGTGTCCTATTTTAAGAACAATAAATCCTTCACCCAAAGTCCTCCAGCCAATTCCTTACATTTCAGGAGCCAGGACTTGTTCATATCCTCCCCCTCAATAGCATCACCAGCTCAATGAATATAAGTTTGAGCAAACTCCAGGAGACAGTAAAGGACAGGGAAGCCTGGTGTGCTGTGGTCTATGGGGTCGAAAAGAATAGGACATGACTTAGTGATTGAATACTAACAACAAAACCTATCAGTGAAATAAAGGGAATGGGATTAGTATGATTCACTTTGGAAAAATCACATTTTATACCTGAATTACAATGGAAACTCAGAACTAAACCAGCAAGAAAGGAGGAAAGCCGATTGAGTTGGCAACGAGTAGTGTCTGTTATACCTAACAGTCAGGACTGATGGATAATGCAAGAATATGCTCTTGGTAGAATATAGGATCACTTCTTACATCCAACTGAAATCACCCCCGCCCCGTCATGTGTGCTTGAGAACTTCAAGGAAGATAGAAGACTGGGACTAAAACATTTGGGATGTTATCAGTTCCATCAGCATTTTGAGATAAGAAGGCAGTGATCACATTTAATTAAATTATGTAAATCCTTTCCCAAATGGCTGTTGCTCTTGTTTCCTTTCATAATGGATGAAATGAACAAATAAATTATAGGACTACTCAGATTCCATTCCTTGGGAACTGTCACAAAGTCCTTGCCAGTGAAACCAGGGGGGCAGATACAGAACACTGACCATAACAGAATTTCAGCAGGACAGTAGCCTGACCAGCTTATCCTGAGGTTTAAATTAGATGTACTTCGGCCAATACAGGAGAAAAACCAGTTTGCTGTTCTGACAGTACCTTTGCTGCAACCATTTATGTAGAATATACACAATTAGTCAAAAAGTGTTGGCAGTGATGTTATTCATATTAATTAAATAAGAACCATCTGAGAACACTAAAATTTATCCTATTTTCAGCTAACAATTAAGGACTGTTCATAATAATCAGGCTCTTGAAACATTTTCTCTAAACATTTCAATTTCTATTAACCATTTTAATTAAATTCAAGTTGTAATAAAAATATAGAATGGTGCTGCCCTCTTTAAGCTATGATGTTAAGAGCCAGCCTGTGGATTTTTAAACAGATATAAGCTGAGTTTCTAGGTAGAAGGCACAGTGACACAGTATAAAAATGAGATATTCCATGAGAGAAGGCATGGAAGTTTCATCTCTGCTACTTAACTCTGTTTCTTACACATGTCAATCAATTACTGCCAAACTGCTCATCTCTGAAGTGGGAGTAATATTATCTGTTGTGTAAGTTTGCTGTATAAAGCACTCAGAGCAGTACCTAGCACATAATAGGTACTTGAAGATCAGAGACATTAGTATTTATAATGGGTTTGAAATAACTTGTATATACTTTCCACTGTTATTCTATCTAACCTAAACCTAGAAAACACAGATAGCACTAACATTATTTTTATGATTATGTAAATTAATTTGTAAATGTATAAGAATTCAGACCACAACACCCAAATGAACAAACTTAGAATCCCCGTGATGGCTCATTTTATATGATAACCTGTTAACTACATGCCATGTCTAGATATATGGTAACACATTATTCCAGATGATTCTATGAGGATATTTTTTGGATGAGATTAACATTTAAATCAGTTGACTTTAAGCAAAGCAGATTGCCCTACATAATATAGGTGGGCCATATCCAATCAGTTAAAGGCCCCAAAAGAACAAAAGTACTGAGCTCCCCTGAGCTAGAGGGAATGCTGCCAACAGACGGCCTTCATACATGAACTGCAGCATCAGCTCTTCCTGGTTCTCCAGCTTACCAGCCCACCCTGCAGAGTTTGCACTTGTTTTCATGATCACAATGAGAAGTCCATAGCTCAAAGGGCAAAGATTCTGCCTGCAGTGCAGGAGATCCAGGTTCAATCCCTGTGTTTTGAAGATCCTCTGGAGAAGGAAATGGCAACCCACTCTAGTATTCCTGCCTGGAGAATCCCATGCACAAGGAGCTTGGCAGGCTATAGTCCATGAGGTCACAAGCATTGGACACAACTTAGTGACTAAACCACCACCATAATCACCTAAGCAAATTCCTTAAAATAAATTTCCTCTGCATATATAACCCAACAGTGGCCACAGAACAGAAAAGGTCAGTTTTCATTCCAATCCAAAAGAAGGGTAATGCCAAAAAAGGTTCAAACTACTGTACAAGTAAGTGAGCAAGTGAAGTCTCTCAGTCGTGTCCAACTCTTTGCGACCCCATGGACTGTAGCCTATCAGGCTCCTCCATCCATGGGATTTTCCAGGCAAGAGTGCTGGAGTGGATGCCATTTCCTTCTCCAGGGATATTCCAGACCCAGGAACCGAACCCAGGTCTCCTGCATTGCAGGCAGACGCTTTACTGTCTGAGCCACCAGGGAAGCCAAAACTACTGTACAGTTGCACTCAATTCACAGGATAGTAAGGCTGTACTCAAAATCCTTCAAGCTAGACTTCAGCAGCACATGAACAGAGAAGATTCAGATGCACAAGTTGGGTTTAGAAAAAGCAGAGGAAACAGAGATCGAATTGCCAACATTTTTTAAATCATAGAGAAAGCAAGGGAATTCCAGAAAAATATCTACCTGGAATCAAGATTGTGGGGAGAAATGTCAGTAACCTCAGATATGCAGATGATACCACTCTAATGGCAGAAAGTGAACAGAAACTAAAGAGCCTCTTGATGAAGGCGAAAGAGGAGAGTGAAAAAGCTGACTTAAAACTCAACATTCAAAAAACTAAGATTGTGGCATTCGGTCCCATCACTTCATGGCAAAGAAGAGGAAAAAGTTGAATCAGTGACAGATTTTATTTTCTTGGGCTTCAAAATCACTGCAGTGACTGCAGCCATGAAATTAAAAGATGCTTGTTCCTTGGAAGAAAAGCTATGACAAACCGAAACAGCATATATTAAAAAGCCGAGACATCACTTGGCCAACAAAAGTCCATAGAGTCAAAGCTATGGTTTTTCCAGTAGTCATGCATGGACGTGAGAGTTGGACCATAAAGAAAGCTGAGTGCTGAAGAACTGATGCTTTTGAATTGTGGTGCTTGAGAAGTCTCTTGAGAGTCCCTTGAACTGCAAGGTGTTCAAACCAGTCAATCCTAAAGGAAATCAAACCCTAAATATTCATTAGGAAGACTGATGCTAAAGCTAAAGTTCCAGTACTTTGACCACCTGATGAAAGAGCCCACTCATTGGAAAAGACCCTGATGCTGGGAAAAGTTAAAGGCAAAAGGAGAAGGGAGTGATAGAGGATGAAATTGTTAGACAGCATCACCAACTCAATGGACACGAACCTGAGCAAGCTACAGGAGATAGTGAAGGACAGGGGAGCCTGGTGTGCTATAGTCATTGGGTCAAAAGAGTAGGTCATGACTTAGTGACTGAACAACAACAACATATATGCACATCCTTTTGGTCTGGTTTCTCTAGTTGGGGCTTCCACAATGGCTCAGTGGGCAAATAATCTGCCTGTAATGCAGGAGACACAGGAGACATGGGTTCAATCCTTGGGTCGGGAAGATCCCTTGGAGAAGAAATGGCAACCCACTCCCGTGTTTTTGCCTGGAAAATCTCATAGACCCTAAAACCCCAGCTAATATGTTTCCTCAGGCAAAAAGTATCCTATTGTGTGTTAGATCCTGACAGCCCCTGTCAGTTATGATAGCATTATGGCCCTTCGTGATAGGCAGGTTCTCCTCTCACTAGGTATGTCCCCTGCCAGTGATTAAAGGACAAAGTGAACTCTGTTCACATTCCTTACAGCCAGAACCACAATCTACTATTCTCATTAATTCCCTTAAGGACAATTCAGTCTTGGAAATATCAGAGGATTAAAACCCTATTTACTAATTGTCTAAAAATATATATCTACCTTCAAAATATCCACCTGCAGTGCAGGAAACCTGGTTTCGATCCCTTGGTTGGGAAGATCCCCTGGAGGAGGAAATGACAGCCCACTCTAGCATTCTTGCATGGAGAATCCCATGGATAAAGAAGCTTGTCAGCCTACAGTCCATGGAGTCCCAAAAGAGTCTGACAGGACTGAGCGACTTACACTTTCTTAATACCCACATGTCTATTTCAAAATTTATCCAGGCTTCCTGTCAAAAATGTATTGTCCAGCCACTTAGGTCTCTTACCTCCTGCCCCTTATCTATCTATCTATTGATAATCTTCTGGTTTATTACCAGGTTTTGCCTCTCTATTTTGTTATTTTTCCTAAGGAAGAGACCGACTTGTTAGAGGAATGAGATATAATTTCTAATGGCAAAATTTGGGTCACTTTTTAATTAATTTGTGGGAATATATCTATCCTTAAAGATTGTTATACTTTTTTGGAAGTGGTCTATAGCAGTTCAAGATAGAGATTAAGAAGGGAATTTAAATCATTTCATTTAAAAACAAAGAACAAGAAAAATATAGGATTTTTTTTCTTCACACTCCCAGGAAGAAGGCTTGAGAACTTAATGTTTATCTAATCTTTGGAGCTTATCTCTTTGAACCTAGTTTACATCCATAAAACCCAAATCCATAGTACGACTACACATCCTAGTCAGAGTAGTGGTGATAAACACAGTTTAGGTTAAGACAAATGCATAGAACTGAGACATAATAGACAAGTATTTGGAAATGGGAACTAGACTGTAGAAATATACGGCTGTGTAATAAATAGGTCACTTGCATATTAATGAGCTCCTATGACCTTGGAATTTGTTCCTGAATCCTCTACAAGCTACCCTCTCTTGTAATAGTGTATTATTTGGGAATAGCATATTTGTGTTCCATTTTCTTAGCCAGGTTGAAAATAAACACTCCCATGAGGCTTAAAAAATCCATTTTGAAATATCTAGACAAAACTATTCAAGGTGTGGATTTGGAGGAACTATCTCTCTGAATATCTGAGATATGTCAAATGTTTAGGTATAAGCACTGAAGGTTATCAATACTACATTAACCTTTTAAAAAGAGTGTGAATACTTTTATCCCTAAGTTTTGAAGGAAAAAAAATACAGTGGAAAGAACTCTAAAGCTGTTCCCCTAAGATTCTGTCTCCTGGTTATTCAATCAAACACTATCTAGGTAGGGATATGAAGGGATTTTGTAGATGTAATTGAGGTTATGGACCTTAAATTATGGAAAGTAGCCTGTATTATCCAGATGGACTCATTCTAATTACCTGACCTCTTAAAAGCAGAGAAATTTCTCCAGCTCAAGTCAGGAGAGAGGAGACAGAAGAGGCGAGTCACACTCAAAGGAAGTTGCAGTCATCCTCCCAAAGCTGAGAATGACCTCAGGCTGACAAGCAGCAAGGCAACTGAGACTTCAGTCCTACAACCACATAGAACTAAATTCTGCCAACAACCTAAACGATTTTCTCCCAAAGCCTCCTGATGAAAACCTAGGGGGCCTAAAACCTTGAGGTTATACTATGGGATCTGGAGCACAGCTCATGGGTCCTCTGGATCCCTGAACTGCAGAATAGTCAGATCATAAATCTGTGTGGTTTAAGCTGCTAAATCTGTCATAATTTATTATGGCAGCAACACAACACACTAATCTAGTACTTAAAAATAATTTCTCATCTTCCTCCATTTCCTCTATTCCTTCCCCCTTGATAGGAGCAAAAGCAGTTTTCAGAAAATCTATGCTTTGCAGAGGCACCCTACAAATTTAAATTAGCCAATAGCAATTATTCAAATTAGCATTTTCCCCTAAAATCAGACTGGTAAAAGAAACAAGCACACATTTCCACTGAGAAGAAAGGACTCCAAATTCGCATTCTGTCATTTACTAGTTTACATGACTTTGGATACATTTTTAATCCTTTAAAACATTATGAGGACTAAAAATGATTTTTTCAAGTGAATATCTCATTTATAAGAGATTTTAAAATAATTTTTAAAGATACAGAAAGATAAGACTCTATTACCTAAATCCATCATTTCTTGAGGAAGCAATCTATGTTTATTGTAAAACAAATATGAGAAACACCACATGAGATTAATCTTTAAAAAAAAAAAGGATAAAAGCATATTTTAAAATTTCAGAATAATTCCTGTAAATATTCTGCTGCAAATATCCTTCCAGACACTCAATTTTTGCAGCATATAACATACATATAAGTATTAAGAAAAGGTGGCAAGGATACACAGAAGAACTATACAAAAGTATCTTAATGACTAAGATAAACACAATGGTGTGATCACTCACCTAGAACCAAATATAGTGGACTGTGAAGTCAAGTGGGCCTTAGGAAGCATCACTATGAACAAAGCCAGTGGAGGTGATGGAATTCCAGCTGAGTTGTTTAAAATTCTAAAAGATGATGCTGTAAAAGTGCTGCACTCAATATGCCAGCAAATTTGGAAAATTCACAGTTGCCACAGGACTGAGAAAGGTCAGTTTTCATTCCAATCCCAAAGAAGGGCAAAGCCAAAGAATGTTCAAACTACTGCATAATTGCACTCATCTCACATGCTAGCAAAGTAATGCTCAAAATTCTCCAGACTTCAAAAGTACGTGAACCGAGAACTTCCAGATGTTCAAGCTGGATTTAGAAAAGATAGAGGAACCAAAAATCAAACTGCCAACATCTTTTGGATCATAGAAAAAGCAAGAGAATTCCAGAAAAACATCTACTTTGGCTTCATTGACTACACTAAAGTCTTTGACTGTGTGGATCACAACAAACTGTGGAAAATTCCTAAAGAGATGGGAGTATCAGACCACTTTACCTGCCTCCTGAGAAATCTGTATGAAGGTCAAGAAGCAACAGTTAGAACCGGACATGGGACAACAGACTGGTTCCAAATTGGGAAAGGAGTATGTCAAGGCTGTATATTGTCACCCTGCTTATTTAACTTCTATGCAGAGTACATCATGCAAAATTCCAGGCTGAATGAAGCACAAGCTGGAATCAAGATTGTGGGGAGAAATAACAATAACTTCTGATATCCAGATGACACCACCCTTATGGCAGAAAGCAAAGAGGAACTGAAGAGCCTCTTGATGAAAATGAAAGAGTAGAGTGAAAAAAATGGCTTAAAACTCAACATTCAAAAAATGAAGATCATGGTATCTGGTCCCATCACTTCATGGCAAATAGATGGGGAAACAATGGAAACAGTGACATACTTTATTTTCTTAGGCTCCAAAATCACTGCAGATGGTGACCATAGCCATGAAATTAAAAGATCCTTACTCACTGGAAGAAAAGCTATGAGCAACCTAGACAGCATATTAAAAAGCAGAGACATTCCTTTGCCAACAAAGGTCCTTCGAGTCAAAGCTATGGTTTCTCTAGTAGTCATGTATAGATGTGGGACTTGAACTATAAAGAAAGCTGAGTGCCACAGAATTGACACTTTTGAGCTGTGGTGTTGGAGAAGACTCTTGAGAATCCCTTGGGCTACAAGGAGATTAAACCAGTCCATCCTAAAGGAAATCAGTCCTGAATATTCATTGGAAGGACTGATGCTAAAACTCCAATACTTTGGCCACCTGATGCAAAGAACTGATTCATTTGAAAAGACCCTGGTGCAGGGAAAGATTGAAGGAAGGAGGAGAAGGGGACAAAAGAGGATCAGATGGTTAGATGGCATCTCTGAGTTGATGGACATGAGTTTAAGCAAGGTCTGAAAGTTGGTGATGGACAGGGAAGCCTGGCGTGCTGCAGTCCATGGGGTCAGAAAGAGTAGGATATACTGAGCTACTGGACTGAACTGAATGCATATATAATAAACAATGTACATATATAGTATAGCAGGGAAATATATTGATGATTTTTCTCTTTTCGTATTGCTATAAAGACATCAGAAAGAATGAGTACTTCTTTTTTCCAAGGGAAACTCAAAACTGAGTTTCACAGACTGAATTTTACATACATACCTTCTCTTCCACCTGCCTAGGGAGAGAAACTTCCCTTTACTACGAAAATAAGGTTCACTTAGGTCCTTGTGACGGGACCATCCTGGACATCGGAGGAAGAGGCAGGGCATCCAAAGGGAATGCCTGCAGTGACCTCTCAGAAGATCCAAATCACACTCAGCAAAGATCAAGTGCCAAAACAAACCTCTAGCTGATAAGATCAGAACACTTGCCACCTAAAAATATATCATAGTGAAATTTTAAAATGTGGTGCTTCTTATGTCCAAACTGTGTTGTTAATAATATACTCATATAAAATTTCACAAAAATTCTAGAACCTCTGTTTTCCACTTCATGTCTTTATATTTTTTCACATCAATAAATATAGTTACAAAATCATTTTAATAACTATGTAGTGTTTTTTTGGATAGATGTTCCATAGTTATTTTATTAATAAATATTTTTGGACATCAGTTAAATCCAAATCTTTACTATTGTAGACAACTGTGCTGTCAAGCTCCATTATCTTTAACAAAATGAAAGAGTAAGTCAAGGTGACCTGTGCTTTACCAAGACCAAAGCCAGGAAGCCTAGAGGCACAGTTGATGGAGGTTGTAACTAGGATACTTATTTGCTTCCCCATGAGGGTGAAAGGTATCAATAAGATCTGCCACAGCATATGGACTCTTTACAGCTTTCTGATAGCTCGCTCTCTAATACTTATTTTTCAGTGCTTTTTTCTTTGTTTGGTTTCCTCAAAGACAGCATCTTGCAAGCAAGACAACAAATATATTGTTTTCCATAGTCTCAGACTCTCTTCAATATTCTGCAAACAGTAAATGCATAAAAATATAATTACAATTATACTTTATAATTATTTTCCTGGTGAAACATATACTAAGATAAAACATGGACTAAATTTGTCTTTAAAATTATATTATGACTTGGCTTCTCTAAAAACCATAAACCTATGATGGTTGAATGCTGTTTCTAATATCTAAAATTTTATTTCATGATATGTGGTTAGTCCTCTGCTATTTTTTAATGCAGTTGGACTATGAGTGCACCCTCTAATATCAACAAAGACAGATAATTTTGCTATGGAACCTGTATGCCCAGTTATCTTCCTGGTGGTTCAGATGGTAAAGAATCTGCCTGCAATGCAGGAAATTCAGGTTTAATCCCCTGGTCTGCAAGATCCCCTGCAGAAGGGAATGACTACCACTGCAGTATTCTTGCCTGGCAAATCTCATGCACAGAGGCACCTGGCTGACTACAGTCTATGGGGTAGCAAAGAGTCAGACACAACTGAGCAGCTAACACTATGCACACTATGATTCAATAAATTTATCTGATATAACTTGATAAGCTCATGTTTTATTGTATTTTACTGCTGAAATTTTTTGGTTTCTTATCAGTTCCAAGGAGTTGAATTTGCTTAAATATATGAAATTATGTCCCCAAGCAGAAACTTCAAATACATTTAAATAAATATAAACATTGGGCAAAAGATATTGAGAGAAGGGAAATCCCATGTACTGAATCCAGCAACAGAATCTTGATATAATGCCAAACCAAATCAATGAAATATTTGATATAAGTTCTCCTTAGTCCCATTCTCCCCTAGCTGTTGTGCTTTTCTGTCCAAATGGCTCATTAGCTATTAATACAAAACTTCAGACAGACAGCTGGTGTGTCCTACTGCCTGACTTCTGGCTGCTTTTCCCCTGAACTCCATAGGCAAGCAATGAGTTCCCAATATTGAAGAGTTATTATTTCCAAGTAACCAGGAATTAGCTCTTAGTGTAGAATCTAAATTTATCATCATGTACAACCTGGTCTTTTAATATCTTAATCTGAAAAGTTTCATATAACTAGGAGAAGGTGGAAGTATCCAGAAGAAACTCAGTAGTCTCAGGAGGCAAGCCTTGCCAACACTGTGCTATAGGGTGAGTCCACTGCTCCCCAGCAAAGGGGTCTATTCAAACTTCCCCGCGTTTTAAATCCTTTAACAGGCCTCAAAAATCCATATTCACATAAATTATTTAATGGATAAAGAATGCAATGAAAACCACTATGTTTTTCCTCCCACCCTGAACATGTTACAAGTGTATTTTCTATTTTCCTAGCCTTTAAAAAACCGTTTACTTTATATTGGCGTATAGTTGATTAACAATGTTGTGTTAGTTTCAGGTGTATTGCAAAGTGATTTAGTTACACATATACATGTGTCTCGTCTTTTTTCAGCAGACTGGTTCCAAATCAGGAAAGGAGTACGTCAAGACTATATATTGTCACCCTGCTTATTTAACTTCTGTGCAGAGTACATCATGTGAAATGCCAGGCTGGATGAAGCACAAGCTGGAATCAAGATTGCCGGGAGAAATAACAAT
>NW_011495080.1:1215580-1231420 GCF_000754665.1 Bison bison bison
CAATAACCTCAGATATGCAGATGACACCACCCTTATGGCAGAAAGCAAAGAAGAACTAAAGAGACTCTTGATGAAAGTGAAAGAGGAGAGTGAAAAAGTTGGCTTAAAACTCAACATTAAGAAAACTAATGGCATCATGGCATCTGGTCCCATCACTTCATGGGAAATAGATGAGGAAACAATGGAAACAGTGAGAGACCTTTCCTTGATGGATTCAGTTCAGTTCAGTCCCTCAGTCGTGTCCAGCTCTTTGCGACCCCATGAATTGCAGCACACCAGGCCTCCCTGTCCATTACCATGGGGGTGGCCTCCAAAATCACTGCAGATGGTGACTGCAGCCATGAAATTAAAAGATGCTTGCTTCTGGGAAGAAGAAGCTATGAAGTGAAATGAACTGAAGTGAAAGTCGCTCAGTCATGTCTGACCCTTTGCAACCCCATGGATATACAGTCCCTGGAATTCTGAAGGCCAGAATACTGGAGTGGGTAGCCTTTCCCTTCTCCAGGGGGTCTTCCCATCCTAGACAGCATATTAAAAAACAGAGACATTACTTTGCCAACAAAGGTCCGTCTGGTCAAAGCTATGGTTTGTCCAGTAGTCATGTATGGATGTGGGAGTTGGACTATAAAGAAAGCTGAGTGCCAAAGAATTGACGCTTTTGAGCTGTGGTATTCGATAAGACTCGTGAGAGTCCCTTGGGCTACAAGGAGATCAAACCAGTCAATCCTAAAGGAAATCAGTCCTGAATATTCATTGGAAGGACTGATGCTGAAGCTGAAACTCCAATACTTTGGCCACCTGATGCAAAGAACTGATTCATTGGAAAAGACCCTGATGCTGGGAAAGATTAAAGGCAGGAGGAGAAGGAAACGACAGAGGATGAGATGCTTGGATGGCATCACCAGGCTGATGGACATGAGTTTGAGCAAGCTCTGGGAGTTGGTGAAGGACAGGGAAGCCTGGCGTGCTCCTCCACGGAGTTGCAAAGAGTCAGACACGACTGAGTGACTGAACTGATCTGATTCTTTTTTCAAATTCTTTTCAGGTTTAGGTTGTTACATAATATTGAGCAGGATTCCCTGTGCTATACAGCAGGTTCTTGTTGGTTACCCATTTTAAATATAGTAGTGTGTACATCTCAATCCCAAATTCCCTAGCTACTCCCTCTGTCACCAGACAAAGGCATTTTCTATTTTCAAACAGGATAGTTTTAAAAGACAGAAATGTTATGAAAGGAAGTAATTCAAAGTGATGAGTACTATATAGGAGAGAAGCTTGACAATTCTGCCCTAGCCTTTCTTGGTGGGATAAAGAATAGAGGATCACGCCTATACACACACACATAAATAAGCATACACTGCCTGGAGAATCCCAGGGATGGGGGCGCCTGGTGGGCTGCCGTCTATGGAGTCGCACAGAGTCGGACATGACTGAAGCGACTTAGCAGCAGCAGCATCATTTGTTTTGGTTTTTTAACCACATTTTTCATAAAAGCCCCAGATGATGAAACTATCTCTTTCTGAGGCCATATCCATGAATCACTGTGTAGCTTCCAATAGCTTAGAGACCCCCTGCCCCGCAAAATCTGGTCTTCCTGATTTGTCTGTCTCCCAAAGAGTGACTTCACTTTCACTTTTCGCTTTCATGCATTGGAGAAGGAAATGGCTACCCACTCCAGTGCTCTTGCCTGGAGAATCCCAGGGACGGGGGAGCCTCATGGGCTGCTATCTATGGGGTCACACAGAATCAGAGACGACTGAAGCGACTTAGCAGAAGCAGCAGCAAACAGGCAAACTCCAGTAAACATTAACACAAAGGTCAGTCTTGAAAGTCATTTTAAATACATGGAAGATTTTTTAAAAATTAGGCTTCATTTTAACTGGCTTATCAGGATTAGTGGAGAGAGACAGAAGATGCTGCATCTATACCTGGAATGCCATGTACTCATGACTGCTTACATTTTTCACATTTGTGTACTTGGATGTCACTGTAGCCCCATGTATCTTGCTAGAATATTCTCTGGTCCTATGCACAGTTAATGTACGTAATCAATATTGTGAATTGAATGAATAACAAGAAAAATACATCTGAACTATTTGACTTTCCTGTCTGTTTCAGCAACAAATAAAGGAGACATAGTAAAAATTATTTGGATCCAAATATAATCTTGGGCTTCCCTGGTATATCAGGGGATAAAGAATCCACCTGCAATGCAGGAGACTCCAATTCAATTCCCGGGTCAGGAAGATCCCCTGGAGAAGGGATAGGCTATCCACTCCAGTATTCTTGGGCTTCCCTGGTGACTCAGATGGTAAAGAATCTGCCTGCGATGCAGGAGACCTGGGTTCGACCCCTGGGTCAGGAAGTTCCCCTGGAGGAGGGCATAGCATCCCTCTCCAGTATTCTTGCCTGGAGAATCCCCATGGATAGAGAAGTCGGCGGGCTGCAGTATCTAGAGTCACAAAGAGTCAGACACAACTGAGTGACTAAGCCCAGCACAGCACAGAATCTTAGGCTTCTAAAGGAAAAAAGGGCAAAACAGCTGGTGGGTAGAATGAATTTCATGTTAGTAACACATACAACCGGAGAGGCAATGGCACCCCACTCCAGTACTCTTGCCTGGAAAATCCCATGGATGGAGGAACCTGGTAGGCTGCAGTCCATGGGGTCGCTAAGAGTCAGATATGACTGAGCGACTTCACTTTCACTTTTCACTTTCATGCATTGGAGAAGGAAATGGCAACCCACTCCAGTGTTCTTGCCTGGAGAATCCCAGGGACGGGGGAGCCTGGTGGGCTGCCATCCATGGGGTCGCACAGAGTCGGACATGACTGAAGTGACTTAGCAGCAGCAGCAACACATACAACAATATGCCTGAACTCAAATTTATATTTTTTAATATTTTTATATTTTTAATATTTTAAAATTTTTAATATTCTCACTCACAAGAGTAAGATATCTTGCAAGTCTTCTGACAAAACTTGATTTATAATTTGCTAGATTCTGTTGCATGAATCCTTCAGCAAAATTGTTACTGAGCATGACAAATGGAAAGGCACTGCCATTCTTCATATTTTCTTCTTTGTAGATGAAACTTTTGATTTAACCAAAAATAAGAGACTTGCCCTTGAGAGTCTAAAAAATAGTCTTTGGAGTCAGTGGTGTGTCTCATACAAAGTACATTTCAAAGTAGTAAATTCTTCCTGTGCTGTTTCTGTGGAATATATGCAGAAATGTTTCTTCGGATGCCAAGGCAGCATTGGGGAACCAACTCTGGTGTACTGAAAGGGTAATAACGGAATCATTTTTCTCTGTAGTCCTTTAGTGTAAGAAGGAAGTCACATCAGTCATATCCAGACATGACTGAGTCAAGCTACTCTGACTCCTCTGTCCATGGAATTCTTCAAACAAGAATGCTGGAGTGATAGCCATTCCCTTCTCCAGGGGATCTTCCCGACCCAGGAATATAACATAAAGCTCTAATTTTAAATAAATAAAACTACACAATGATTTAACTTCTGATGACCATAAGTAAGATGATCTTTCAGAAACCAACAATATATTCTACCCATGACCTGAATTAAATCATTTGTAGCAAGGATGAAAACACTCATGGCCAATTCATTAGTACTTTTTTGCAAACCCATGACTTCTAGTTCTCCCCCCAAAATTAAGTGATCTACTTAAGAAAGGTTAATGAGAAGAACACATATATTTCATTTCTGCTACACAATGTTTTTGGTTCACAATGTTAGTATGGTTTTTAAGAACATTTGTTGTCAGTTGTATAATCCAGCCCACTTTTAAATATAGCATTATTTGATTTTCAAGTCTACATGCTAGGTGTGAGATGGGTATAAATGATGAAAAAATTCTTTGATGGTTTTACACTCAAAGATGATATTTATCTATGTTCCTCCTCAATTCAGGAATATATATATATATATATATATATAAAGCTACCATGTTTAGAGTGCTTAAGCATGTCAGGTATGGTGGTATTTTCCATGAATTATTTACTAACTCTCATAGGAATTCTCTGAACTAGGCATTACTACTATGTTTTATAGATGAGGAAACTCAGGTGTAAGAAAATTAATATGTCCAAGTTCAAATGGTAAGTGATGAACTTGTAGCCTCATTTTTTCTGACTTTAAAGCCACCTTATTTTGTTTTCAATATTTTTCTATAAACTGGTATAATTTTAACTTCTTTTCCTGATTAAGTGATTTTTAAAAACAAGTGAGGTTGTGAAGATCTTAAGTCACCAAAACAAAAGAGTAGACTTAGATTCCCAAATGTTAAATTTATTATAGTTATCAAAAACAGAATGCAATTTTTAAAAAGATTTAATATGTTTAAAGAAATGAAATAGGCAATCAAAATATGAGCTGGTAACAGAGAGATGAAACCATAAAAATTTATCAGTTTTTTTTTTTTTTTTTCCCTTCTCTGCTCTACAGTAGTTTTATTCATATCTCTGTTCAGAGCCCAAATTCACCATGGAAAACTATTTTCCTCTTCTCAGCATCACTTTTTTTAAAATCAAAACTTCAAACATTTACAAAAGTAGAGAGGATAATATGACAAATAATAATAAATCTCCATTTGCCCAGCAATAATATTCAGCAGTGATCAACTGATATCCACTCTTATCTACAGCTCCTCCCCAAAACTCCCAATATTCCTACTGGATTTTGAAGTAAATTTCAGGTATCATTTAATCTATAAACATTTCTGTATTTAACTCTAAAAGATAGTCCTTAAAATATATAACCACAATATCACTGTCACCATTAAAAATATTTCCTCTTTTTTCAATTGTTTAATAATGTTGTTTTATGATTTGTTTTTATCAGGATTCTAATGAGATCCATACACTCCCCTTGTTTTTACATCTGTTAATTTTAATTGACAGATTGCTCTTTCATCATTTTTTCCTTTTCCTTATAATCTGTTTATTGAAGCAACTGGGCCATTTATCTCATATAGTTTATTACAAACTGAATATTATTGACTGACCGTCTGTGGTGTTACTTAATATTTCTTCTATTTCTTGTATATGCTGTTAATCAGTAGTTAGATCTAAACTATCAATTCAAAAGTCTGTTTTTGTTTTGGCAGTAATGTTTTATGGGTGATATCACACACTTCTATCAAGAGATATGTCATATCTGTTTGTCTCTTTCTTGATGTGAATAATTAATAAGTATTGCCTGGATACTTTATTTCAGTAGAGGTTGAAATATGATGATTTGCAATTGAATCATTCTTTCTTCATTTATTTGCTAAAAAGCATCTATAAAGAGAATGCTCTCATCAACCTTGAGATGTAGTCCACAAAGGAAATGCAGCATAAAAGGTTGATTCTATTCCTTTATTCACCAGTTTTCAAAACAATGCATGGATCTCCAAAGCTATCCAAAGACACTATTGTTTTATAAATTATTATTATTATTTGATATATTTTAATTTAATACATTTATTTTTCTTATTATCAAGTTGTCCTAATTTTGGCCAGTGATAACTTTTTCAAGTTGACTCTTGAGTCTTTTTGGTCCTAATAATCTTGTAAATCTTTCTTGCTTCTTAAAAGAAAATCATTTTTAACTTTTTCATTTTTATTTCTTTTTTATTTCTTCACTTTAAAGTAAAGCTTCCTTGCTTTTAGCCGTACCAACTGAGGCTAATACATGGGAGTGAGCTCAAAGCTCTCCATTGCCATGTAACAATTCATGGACAAAATGAGTAATAGAATCACCCAGTAAGCCCATCAGAACATAGAAAATAATGCATAATTCTTGGTTTAAGACAAGAATTTTGTTTTTTTTTAATGAAGCAACATATAATCTTTAAAATATTATACTGACATAAGTTCATCATTGTTAAAATTTGTTCACTTTTATTTGGACTTACAACTTCATAGCAATATAGAGAGCTGTTTGACATCCTTTTATAAAACTACTTGGTACTCTGTTATATGAACTTATGCTAGACAACCAGCACTCTAGTGATAGCATTCAGTCTGTTTTGATTCTTTCACCATTACAACAATGCTTTAGTGAAAGTGTCAGTGAAAAGCACATGTTTCTTTTTACATTTTTTCAACATCTGTTTTGATAAAGAATAATAAAATATTATGGAATACAACAAGAACCAAAGAAATGAAAAATATGGAAGAATGAATAAAAAACATAGAGAACAGATGGGAAAATCACATTTGTGATAAGAGTTACAGAAGACAAGAAGAGTCTGGGCAAAAAGCAATACTTGGAGAGTTAACGGCTGAGAATATTCAAAAGGGATGAAAGATTTGAATCATCAGAGTTGGTACACAGACACCACGTAGTTTAATCAAAAGAAATCCTTTGCTAGATGAATGATGGTAAATTATAGACACCAAAGACAACGTTTTCCAAGGAGACCAAGAGAAAAGAAAGAAAAGACCGCAAAAAGACTATATTTACGCTGACAGCTACTTTCTCATTGGCACCAACAGAAACTAACAGCAAACTATATTCAAAGACTTGTCAGAAAACACCTGTCAACCTAAAATTGTATATCCAGAAAAGGTTGTCCTTCCAAAGTGAAGGCAAAATAAAAATCCTTCAGGCTTAAAAAAAAGAAAAGAAAGAATGATCCTGAGGAATTTCACCACCTAATAGATCTTCATTAAATGAAAACCTACAGGATGTACTAAGAGAAGAAAGAAAATGGTCCTAAAAGAAAGGTCTACCATGAAAGTTACACTGACAAGCAAAATGTGGTTGTAAACATGTGGATAAATGTGTCAACACAGATAGATAGATAGATAATAGATAATTTGTAGGATTATAAAAGTCATATTACAATACCAGATAGTACAATGATATTTGGGAAATGGATTATTTGAGTTAAAGCCTTTTAAGCTACTCATTTTGATATATGATGGGGTCAAGACATTGATTAGTTTTATAATTAATATGTACATTGAGATTTTAACAGTGCCATTAACAACTTGAAAATAAAAGTATAAAACTACCAAACACATAGAAAATAAAAAAGGAAAAATACAACAGTTATTTAATGTTAAACAAGAAAAATGAAACAAAAAATGCACTGTAAATGGAGAACACAAATATGGTGATATGGATAAAGTTAAATTAAATTTAGTAATCCAAATAATTTAAATGAATTAAGCTTATTCATTAAAAGGAAATTAGTCTCAAAAATTTTTACATTTCTGGTTCTATACTGCTTACAAGTTACATATACATATCATAAAAAGAGAAAGGATGAGAAATTATGTGCCAGGCAAATACTATCCAAAATGAAGCTACAGTTTCTTTCGGACAAATAAAACTTAAAGCCAAAGGCATTGATAAAGAATCCAGTTTACCAAAAAGGTATATCAATTTGAAATCTGTTGCTACAGAATAATATAGCTTTGAAATAAAGCAAATATCACCATAAATATAGGAGGAAATTGATAAATCTATCATCATGGCGGGCAGATCTCAGTAATCAGTAGGTTGATCAAATAAAAAAGAGATCAGCTAATATAGAGAAAATCTGAACCATACATTAGCCAGATTGATCAATGGATTTGTATAGAACCACATATTCAATGTTGTAAACTACATTTTTCTTTAGCATAAAGGGGTTTCTATGGAAATTGTCCATATGCTAAACTATGTTTTATGAAACAAGACTCTCTCCCTCTCTCTCTCTCTCTCTCACACACACACATACACACACACAAAGAGCCTAAGAACTGGAAAAAAATTTTCTAAGCACAATGAAATTAACTTAAAATACACCAGAAAAAAACTTCAGATTGATCAAATTTAAAAAAAAATTAAAGAAGTAATCATAATAGAAACTATAAAGAACCTAAAAGTGAATAACAATTTAAAAACTGAATATTTTAAAATGTATTAAGGTAGTTAAAATTGTCCTTAAAGGAAAAATTTAGTCTTTGAACCCATTTTTTTTTTTGAAGAAAAGTTCTCAAAAATTTTATTACAAAACTGAACCATGACAGAATATAAGCTTACACATGTAAATAGTATTTACATTATATGCAAAATATATTACAGCTTTAATTTATGAACTGATATATCCTGGTTTTTCTTCTTTTTCTTCTCGGTTTTTTTTGCATTGATGATTTGCATTTTCACTTGATCTTGTAATTTAGAAAAGAATGCCTGAGATGATTTTAAGGCTTTGTCTTTACCTTCATCCTTTAGCAGAGGCTTTTCCCGTCTTGGTCAGCTGTTTCAGCTTCTCAGAGGCTACTGCTTTGGTGTATCTCCCTGCCTGGTCTGGGTTATTCTTTTCAAGAAGTCTTCTCCGCTTTTCTTTCTCCTTTATTTTCAAATGCTTTTGATATTTCTTTTTCCTCCTTTCTCGTTTCTTGTCTGTAGCTGTTTTCTCAGCAGCTGTTTTTATATCTCCAGCTTTATTTTTCTCCTTGACCTCCTCTGGGGCCAGGAGGGCTGCATCACTGACACTCACAGGGACAACCTCCTCCATGGTGACAGCGGGCAGATTTGATACCACTTTAATTTCTGGAACAGGTGACTTGGGGATGAAGTGGAAGTTTGAGAGCACATCCAACTTTAAGAAGAGGGAGTCCATCATCTTCTGGATTTCTACATGCTCTGGATTTTCTTCCTCTGCTGTTTTTTGCTGGTTGAGTTTGATGTACTCCTGTTCGTAAATTTCAGCAAGGCTCAATTTACTCTTTTCGTGGTCCAGTGTTAAACGCTTTTTATACTCAAATGCATCCTCTTTAGGCTTTTCTTTGCGTACGACATCATCCCAAGCCTGATCTTTTATCCTCTGCTTAATGATATCCTCTAGTTGGAGAGTGGTTTCCTCTGTGATCACAGGTGCCATGCGCACGGCGTGGTCGAAGTGCAGGGTCTCTTCCAGGAGGCTGTTCTCAGGCCGCTTCTGCGCTCTCACTTCTCCTTGAAGCTGCCAAGGTTTCTTCTCCAACAACTCTTTTTCCAAAGATGCAATTTTTTCATTCATCTTTTCTTGTCTTTTTTCAAAAGAGGATTTTACTTCATCAGAGTCTTTCTGTACATTTAAGACATTTGTATCTTCAGTGTCCTCATCATTGGGCAGAGCAAAGGTCACTCTTTTCGAGGTTTCTTTATGTTGTTTACTGTCTCCACTTTCTTCAAGGTCATCATCTTCATCCGTCTCAGAAATGCTTTCTTCTCCTTCAGCAATCTCTTCCTCTTCATTTGAAGCCAGTTCATTCCCATCATCGTGGACACTTGCTACGTCTTCATCACTTTCAACTGGATCAAAGAAATCTTTGTATTTCAGGTTTCTGGAACTTTTACCTGACTTAAGATCCTGGCCTCCAAACAGTCCTCCTTCATCTTCATCGGAATCCACATCTTCAAAAAAATCAATATCATCTTCCTCTTGGTCATCTCTTTGTTCCTCTTCTTTTTCCATGTTTTCTAAAAAGGTCTCCGTCTCAGAGAGCTTGAAGAATTTATCATCTACTATGGACTTCTCATTGGTTTCCTAGGCACTCTGCTTTGCACCTTGCTCTGATGTTCCAGTTTGCTGATATCAAAATCAAGATCAGAGTCCTCATCGCTGAAATCTGGGCTTTTCCTCAGATCCGATTTGCTTGAGTTTTTGGCTCTCTCATCTGCTTCAGGGTCATCAGCACTCAGGTCTGACACTTCCACCTGCCCTGCTTCCTCCACCTCCTCCCCCTCTAAATCTCGTTCCAGGTCCTCCTGGCCAGCGGCCTCCAGCTCCATCACATCCTCTTCACACTCCTGCTCTTCACTCTCTGGGAGAAGACTGATGTCTTCATCTTCAATGGTTTCACTAACTGCACTCTGGAAGTGCTGCAAAATTGGTTCATTTTGCAGTTCCAACTGTTGCCAAATCTGCTCATCATCGAAATTATTTATCATCAATTTTTCTAAAGGACTCCCATGTTTCCTGTCATTCTCTAGTACTTTATTAAAGTCATAAAGTACTTTTGTTAAAGAAGTATACTTTGATGCCAGTTCATCTTGAATGGTGAGGAAACACTCTGGGCTGTCAGTGGCTTTACCGACCTCCCTCAGGCACCGCTCCAGGGTCCGCCAATGCCAGGCTGGCCGGGCCATGGCTAACTGCCCCTCGGGACACAACGCTGCATGCAAAGGAAGTGCTGAACCCATTTTTGAAATTTAAAAAAAACTGAAAAAGTACTGAACTATTAATTCAATTTAAAAAGTTAAAATAACAGAATAAACACCAAATATAGTAGGAGGAAAGGAACTGCTCTAGTCTGAATGTCTGTGTCTGACTTGCCCCACCAAATTCATATGTTGAAATCCCAACTTCCAAAGATGATGGTATTAGTAGCTAAGATCTCTGAGTGGAGATTGGCAATGAGGGTTTCACCCTTCATGAATGGGATTCATGTCTTTATAAAACAGGCTTCTAAGAGATCCCTTGCTCCTTCCACCACATGAGAACATAGCAACAAGGCACCAGCTATGAACCAGGAAGGGAACCATCATCAAAAGGCTACCATGCTGGTGCCTTGATCCTGAACTTCCAGCCTCCAGAACTAAAAGAAATAAATGTCTGTTGTTTATTAGCCACCCAGTCCAATGTAGTATAGCAGTCCGGATGGACTGAAACAGGGTTTGGATTTAGGGGAAAAAAAGAAGTTAATAAAATAGACAAAAATACAAAGATACAAATTGCAAACCAAACTAATACAGATACTCAATTTAATGTTGTCTATACGGAATATAACAAAGGGAATAAAAAGGAATATAATTTGCTTACATTTAAAATAAAAAAAAAACAAAGAAAAACTGAGAAAAGCTGAGCTTATATATTTTAATAAATTTTAAGTCTAGTGAAAGAGGGGGTGGTATTAGTCCCCTTACTCCTAAATCTAGACATGTGATTATTCAGACCAGAATCACTGAAAGAGCAGCCCTGGATGGAATTACATTTTTGTGAGGCCCAAGTATCTCAGGGGAAGTAGTAAGACAAAAGATGGCCAGGGAGGCAGTAGGGCTCCAGATAAGGAGAGGAAAGCCATCGAAGGGAACATGCTCAATACAGAATTTGTGCAACTTTAGATAATGTTCAATCATCAGACCACAGAAAGAACAGTTAAAACTGGACGTGGAACAACAGACTAGTTGAAAATTGGGAAAGTAGTATAAGGTTTTATATTGTCACCCTGCTTATTCAACTTGATGCAGAGAACATCATGCATAATGTCAGCTGGATAAATCACAAGCTGGAATCAAGAGTGTCAGGAGAAATACAAATAATCTCAGATAATCGGATGATACCACTCTAATGACAGAAAGTGAAGAGCAACAAAAAAGCCTCCTGATGAAGGTGAAAGAGAAGAGTGAAAAAGCTGGCTTAAAACTCAACATTCATAAAACTAAGACCACAGCATCCAGTCCCATCACTTCATGGCAAATAAAAGGGTGATAAGTGGAAACAGTGACAGATTTTATTTTCTTGGGCTCCAAAACCACTGTGGACTGTTATTGCACCCATGAAATCAAAAGACGCTTGCTCCTTGGAAGGAAAGCTGTGACAAATCTAGACAGAGTATTGAAAAGCAGAGATATCGCTTTGCCAACAAGGATCCGTATACTCAAAGCTAAGGTTTCTCCAGTAGTTACGTACAGATGTAAGTTCAGTTCAGTTCAGTTCATTTGCTCAGTCATGTCTGACTCTTTGCAGCCCCATGAACTGCAGCACGCCAGGCTTCCCTGTCTATCACCAACTCCCAGAGTTTGCTCAAACTCATGTTCATCAAGTCGGTGATGCCATCCAAGCATCTCATCCTCTGTTGTTCCCTTCTCCTGCCTTCAATCTTTCCCAGCATCAGAGTCTTTAAGATGTGAGATGTGAAGTCTCACAGATGTGAGAGTTGGATCATAAAGAAGCCTGAGCACCAAAGAATTGATGCTTTTGAACTGTGGTACTGGAAAAGACTCTTGAGAGTCCCCTGGTCTGCAAGGAGATCAAACCAGTCAATCCTAAAGGAAATCAACCCTGATATTCATTGGAAGGACTGATGCTAAAGCTGAAGCTCCAATACTTTGGCCACCTAATGCGAAGAACTGACTCATCAGAAAAGGCTCTGATGCTGGGAGGGATTGAAGGCAAAAGGAGAAGGGGGTAGCAGAGGATGAGATTATTAGATGGCATCACCGACTCTAAGAACATGAGTTTGAGCAAACTCCAGGAGATAGTGACGGACTGGGAAGCCTGGAGTGTTGCAGTCCATGGGGTCACAAAGAATCAGACACAACTTAGTGACTGAAGAACAACAAAATTAGACCATATGACTCAGTGGGAGACTACTATCCTGTCATCTGGCAAGTTTATAGATATGGAATGCAATGATTTGATCTTGAACTGGTTAACCATTTTCCTCACTATCCAGCCTCCTTATCTTTCTGCTATGCTTTAATACTGCAAATCCCGAGAAAAATATGTTTTAGATTGTTCCAAGTAGTTGAGATAGTTGGCAAAACAAATCTCTAACAAATTTAAACTTCCTAATCTGATCAAAGAAAATATTGAATATGGTTTACTGTTAAGATGAGTTTCAGCTTTTAGGAACAAAAGGATGAATTCATTAAAAGAGGCTGAGAATCTCTACATTGAACACTGCATTTTATTAACAAGTTTAATGAAATCAGCTCAAGAAATCACAGGAGAGACTTTTTCCCCTTAATTCAGCTTTATTGACTTACTTTGATTCAAAGCACCAATATTTATGTGGCAGAAATTTTCAATTGCTTCTTAAAATTTGGTTTATTTGGTTTTATATGAGAAATTATGCTAAGAAGGTGGTTCAATGAGTAAGCTTTTTGTACACATTTTCATAGAATGTTTCTTCTCTCCCAGCAGTAAATATTTTCACCTGGTAGCACCCCTGACTTGCAGTTACTGTTGTGGAAACAACTGGGACTATTCTGATGTTCAGCAAAGACATTTTTGAGTGAGTGGATGCCATTCTAAACACACACACACCCCCCCAAGAAAAAAAGGAAGTGAGAGCAAGATGGAACAGCAACTTGGTGAAAGAGAATAGAAGGGAAGGAGGGAGAGAGAAAGAGATTATTGATTGTTCCTGGAAAGAAATTTGAACAGATACTTCACCAAGGAAGAAAATGGATGGCAAGGGAAAAAAAAAACACACACACATCAAGAGATTCTCCCCATTTTAGTCATCAGGAAATGCTAATAGAGACCACAATAAGTTACTTCTATATATCCACAGAATGACTTAGAGGAAAACTAAGTGTTGGTGAGAATGTTTATCTAGATCTCTTATACACTGGTGATGGGACTGGAGAACGGTACAGTCATTGAAAAGTGCTTTGACAGTTTCATACGAAATTAAACATATGACTCAGTAGTTCCACCCATAGGTATGTACCCAAGAGAAATGAAAATATACTGCCACAGAAAGACTTGTACACTAATGTTCATAGCACCTTATTCATAATAGCTTAAAATGGGAACAACTCAAATAACTGGGAACAACTCACATAGCCAGGAACAGAGGAATGAATAAACAAAATACACATTAATAAAAAGAAATAAACTAGTGGAACAGGCAAGAAATCATGGATATATCTCAAAAAGATCCTAGAAGCTAGATACTAAGAGTACATACTGCATGACTACATTCATATGACACTCCAGGAAATGCAAACTAGTCTATAGAGATATGAAGTAGATTGATGGTTGCCTGGAGTCAGACATGAAGAAAAATGGAAAGCAAAAAAGCATTAGGGAATTTTGGAGTGATGAAAATATTCTACACAATGATTGGTATAATACTGACAAAAATGTTTACACTTACCACAACTCACCAAAGTTTACATTCAAATTGGGTCAATTTTTTTTAATATGAATTATACCTCAAAAAAATTTAAAGGTTTCTAAACACATATACATACAGAAAGTATTTAAGAAAAATGAAGAGGATGGTGAGAGAATTAGAATCAGCTTTATTTGCCTTTGAAAAATAATATGCTATTTGTCTTTGAAAACATGTCAGTTAGTGGTAGATGCAATAATTGCCATAGCACTTTAGGTAAAGTAGAAAGGAAAGGTCAAAATCAGTCCTTTAGCTCTGAATCAAGTGGACAAAACATCTCCAGTGCATGTTGGTCATTCCGATCAACTGTAAAATTCATGACTTTATATTCTTTCAGCGCTAATATTTTATGATTCTTTGTTCTGTGATAATATATTGAAATTCATTTGTCAAATATACAGAAACCTTACAGCTAGAAAGGACAGCTATCTAATACTCTGGATGACAGCTTCAGGATTCAAAATCATTTTGATATACAGAAACAATGGACTGAAACCAACAAGAAATTTAAAAGGACAAATATCTCAAAGTTAGATTTAAAAATTCAATTCTGCAAACAGATTTTGGATAATCTGGCTTCCTTTAAAGAAAAAAATTATCCGAAGGAGAAAAATCCTTTGTAATGGATTATCTAAGTGTGTATGATTTCATTTATACAAAGCTTCAGAAAATGTAAACTAATTTATAGTGACATAAAGATCACTGGTGGCCTGGGGTCAGAGGTAGAGATGCTATTAACAGCAAAAGAGCATTTGGGAACTTTGGAGTTAGGGAATATTATAACTTATTTTAAAATGATCAAACCAGATTGTCAAATAACTACTAAAAATGTCATGCAATATTAGACTACAGGAAGGGAAGTAAAGATCCAGAACATTGTAAATAAGAGCCTCATTGAGTTTTGTACTGGTCAAACCGTATCTAAAATATATTCAATCATGAGTATCAGGTTATAAAGAAGTTGCCTATGAAAGACAATCTGATGGGAAATTCTCCAAAACATGTCACGAATTACAAGACTAAAGTGAAAAGAGTAATAGTAGTTTCCAAATATTTGAAGCATCACAACATGCAAGAGGAAGAGGAACAGAAAATGTGTGCTTTAAAAATTTAAGATCATACATCAGAAATTAACACAACATTGCAAAGCAACAAAACTCCAATAAAAAATTAAAGTTCAATGTAAGTTACAAAGAGGTAGAAATACCTTAAAATAAAAAAGAAATCAAACATGGCAGCTAGTTCAAAAGTCTGGACTATCTCTTGATGTACCATGCAAGGTATAATTGTAATTGTGCAAAGGATGCACAATCAAATTACAGAGATATTATAATAAGAACCCTACCATTAAGTGAAAAGTAAGACTGATGCCAGTGATTAGAAAATGCCATAGGCGGAATTCAGTGCAACCTTACTGATGGAAAATATCTGGAGAGGCAAAGAAAAAAGGGTGGAGGGGATGGTGGAAAGTAGGAAGGAAAAGACAGTGTATGTATTGATGCAATGATGCTGCCAACATTTAAAAAAGGAGGATAAAATAGTGTAGCATGCCACAAGACACTAACCTGGCTAAAATGCAGTGTTCTCATTAAGAAATAGTGCCCTAAACAGCCTGGGTAATTAAGGAAAACCTTAAAATTATGGCAGGTGATTTGACACTTGACTATCTGAGCCAAAAGCTAGAAGGTTTGCTTTCAAATATGTTTTAGAGTTGAACGCCTTGCTTCCTTGTTTACATCATTAATAAAAGGAGGTAATTCGTGGGCAGATACTGCCCATGAGATTAAGAAGGAAAAGAGAAGGAAGAAACAAAAGTGGGGAGAGTATTGAGAGAAAAATACCAAAAAGATAAAGTAGTTCAGTTCAGTTCAGTTCAGCCACTCAGTCGTGTCCAACTCTTTGCGACCCCATGAATCGCAGCATGACAGGCCTCCCTGTCCATCACCAACACC
>NW_011495080.1:1231520-1241711 GCF_000754665.1 Bison bison bison
TCCCCTTCTCCTCCTGCCCCCAATCCCTCCCAGCATCAGAGTCTTTTCCAATGAGTCAACTCTTAAGATAAAGTAGAGTTATCATCAAACAAATTTTAGCTCAAGTTTGATAAATTCAGTGTTGAACTCTTTTTTGTATGTGCAGGGGGAAATTAAGAGAATGCAGCAACTGATGGGCTAATAAAGAATTTGTGGACAATGGAATACTATCAACAAACACAGCAACAACTGGAAGAGAAAAGAAAATGTATGAGGAAGGGTTGATCTTTTGAGTTGATCCTTCTCTACCCACAGAAGAAACGCAAGGCACTCAAGAAACTGCAAGCTGATGTTTGTTCTGAGTGAGAGAGAGACAGCACAAGCACATCTGAGGTTCTTTTATTTGCTCTCTTTGTGTTTCTCTGTATTTGTTAAGATGGATGGATTCTCTGCTTCATTGAGCACGATAGTTAAAGTGAATGAAAATTAAATGTTGACTCAGTCTGATTAAAATATAAATCCAAATGCAGCACTGAGAGAGAGAATCAAAAAGTAAGGAGCAAGGGATTCATTAAATATTTATGTATACAGAAATGTGGCTTTTAAATATCTTTATAATGGGTTAGATGTTTGTAAAGTCATAGACATGACACTTTCATTTTAGCCTGCATATTACACCCTATGAACTTAAAATTCCAGAAGCTAGACTTACCTACAAAGGCCAAAGAATTTACATATCCCTAAAGCTTGGGGCAGGAGGTCAAAGAGCCCAAGCCCTTGTCATTTTTATAAAGGAAGATATGGTTTTAGTTAAAAACCTGTATATTCAAATAGCCAGTATATGTAAGAAAATCTGTAAAACTTCAGATCTAGTGAAATTAAGTTAATAATGTTGTCTATCAGTTCAGTAATTTCACTTCTAGAAAAATATTCTAAGGAGATTAGGTAAGAGTATAAAGAAGCAAGTATGAAAATGTGTGCTATAGTACAGACAATTTGAACGCCTACTAAGAGGAAATGGAGGTAAATAAATAATAAGCTTATTCATAAAATGAAATACTAGGTAACTGCTTAAAAGGATGAATGCATCATAACTCATTAATATGCCATTATATATTGCTAAGTGAAAATAAGATTGAAATATATGTACAATATGCTATGCAGGGGATTCCTCGGTAGTCCAGTGGTTAGGACTCGGTGCTTCTCTGCCATGAGCCAGGATTTGATTTTTGGTTAGGGAGTTAGGATCCCACAAGCCACACACCACTGCTAAAAACAAACAAAAAACGCTATGCTATACTATACTTATAATATGTTTTCATTTAGGTACATAAAAAAATCTATGAAAAAGTCTAGAAGGGTGTGTTTTTAACTATTAATTACATCTAGCTAGCATTATATAGAAGTTTTCATTTCTTTTACTACTAGCTCCATAGAATGAAGAGGCTGGGCGAAAGTAGAAATGACACTCAGTTGTGGATGTGTCTGGTGGTGAAAGCAAGGTCCTATGCAATATTCCTTACATAAGGAATATCACCTAGGCACCTATAATGTTAAGGTTCACAAATCAAGGTAAATTGGACTTGGTCAAGTAGGAAATGACAAGAGTGAACATCGGCATCTTAGGAACCAGTGAACTAAAATGGATGGGAATGGATGAACTTAATCCATATGACCATTATATCTACTACCATGAGCCAAAGTACCTTAGAAGAAATGAAATAGCCCTCAGAGTCAACAAAAGAGTCTGAAATCCAGTACTTGGGTGCAGTCTCAAAAACAACAGAATGATCTGTTCATTTCCAAGGCAAACCATTCAACATCACAGTGATCCTAGACTATGCCTCAACCACTATTGCCAAAGAAGAAGCTGAAGTTGACCAGTTCTATGAAGATCAATCAGACCTAGAACTAACACCAAAAAAAAATGTCCTTTTCATCATAGGGGATTGGAATGTAAAAGTAGGAATTCAAGAGACACCTGAAGTAACAGGAAAGTATGGCCTTAGACTAAGTACAAAATAAAGAGGGCAAAGGCTAATAGAGTTTTTTCAAGAGAACGCATGAATCATAGCAAACACTTTCTTCCAACAACACAAGGGATGACTCTACACATGGACATCACCAGATGGTCAATACCAAAATCAGATTGATTATATTCTTTGCAGCTGAAGATGGAGAAGGTCTATATTGTCAGCAAAAACAAGACATGGAGCTGACTGTGGCTCAGATCATGAGCTTTCATTGAAAAATTCAGGCTTAAATTGAAGAAAGTAGGGAAAACCACTAGGCCATTAAGGTATGACCTAAATCAAATCCCCTATGATTTTATAATGGAGGTGATAAATAGATTCAAGGGATTAGATCTGGTAGACAGAGTGCCGAAGAACTATGGGCAGAGGTTCGTAACATTGTATGCTGCTGCTGCTAAGTCACTTCAGTTGTGTCCGACTCTGTGAGACCCCATAGATGAGGTGGTAAACAAAACCATCCTAACGAAAAAGAAATGAATGAAGGCAAAGTGGTTATCTGAGGAGACTTTACAAATATCTGAGAAAAGGGAAGTAAAAGGAAAGGGAGAAAGGCAAATATTTATCCAACTGAATGCAGAGTTCCAGAGAATAGCAAGAAGTTATAAGAAAGACTTCTTAAGTGAACAATGCAAAGAAACAGAGGAAAACAACAGAATGGGAAAGACTAGAAATCTCTTCAAGAAAATCGGAGATATCAAGGGAACATTTCATGCAAGTGTGGGCATGATAAAGGACAGAAACAGTAATGACCTAATAGAAACAGAAGTCATTAATTAAAAAGTGGCAAGAATACACAGAACTATACAAAAAAGATCTTAATGACCCAGATAACCATGATGGTGTGATCACTCACCTAGAGCCAGATATCCTGGAGTGTGAAGTCAAGTGGGCCTTAGGAAGCATTACTATGAACAAAGCTAGTGGAGGTGATGAAATTCCAGCTGAGCTATTTCAAATCCTAAAAGATGATGCTGTTAAAGAGCTACACTTTATATGTCAACAAATTTGGAAAACTCAGCAACGGCCACAGGACTGGAAAAGGGCAATTTTTATTCCAATCCTCAAGAAGGGCAGTGCCAAAGAACATTCAAACTACCATACAGTTGCACTCATTTCACAAGGTAATGCTCAAAATCCTTCAAGCTAGGCTTCAATAGTACATGAAACAAGAACTTCTAGATGTATAAGCTGGATTTAGAAAAGGCACAGGAACCAGAGATCAAATTGTCAACATCCGTTGGATCATAGAAAAAGCAGGGGAATTCCAGAAAAACATCTACTTCTGCTTTATTAACTATGCTAAAGCCTTTGACTGTGCAGATTACAACAAACTATGAAAACTTATTAAAGAGATGGAAATGCCAGACCACATTACCCATCTCCTGGGAAACCTACATACAGGTCAAGAAGCAACAGTTAGAACCAGACATGAAACAATGGATTGGTTCAAAACTGGGTAAAGAGTATGTCAAGGCTATATATCGTCATCCTCCTTATTTAACTTATATGCAGAGTACATCATACTAAATGCTGGGCTGGATGAAGTACAAACTGGAATCAAGATTTCCAGGAGAAATATCTGCAACCTCAGATATACACACAGATCATATCACCCTAATGGCAGAAAGTGAAGAGGAACTAAAGAGCCTCTTGATGAGGGTTGAAAGAGGAGAGTAAAAAAGTTCACCTAAAACTCAACGTTCAAAACATGAAGATTATGGCATCCAGTCCCATCACTTCATGGTAAATAGAGGGGGAAAAAGTGGAAAAAGTGAAAAAAGTGACAGATTTTAGTTTCTTGGGCTCCAAAATCACTGAGGACAGTTACTGCTGCCCGAAATCAAGACACTTGCTCCTTGGAAGGAAAGCTATGATAAACCTAGACAGCATTTTATAAACAGAGACATAGCTTTGCCGACAAAGGTCCATATAGTCAAACTATGGTTTTTCCAGTAGTCATATTCAGATGTGAAAGTTGGACCATAAAGAAGGCTTAGTGCCAAAAAATTGATGTTTTCAAGTTGTGGTGCTGGAAAAGACTCTTGAGAGTCCCTTGGTTTGCAAAGTATTAAACCAGTCAATCCTAAAGGAAATCAACCCTGAATTCATTAGGAGGACTGATGCTGAAGCTCCAATACTTTGGCCACCTGATGTGAAGAGCTGACTCATTGGAAAAGACCCTGTTGCTGGGAAAGACTGAGTGCAGGAGGAAAAGGAGGATGAGAATGGTGATGAGATGGTTGAATAGCATCACTGACTCCTTGGACATGAGTTTGAGCAAACTCTGGGAGATAGTGACAGACAGGGAAACCTGGCATGCTGTAATCCATGGGGTTGCAAAGAGTTGGACACGATTTAGTGACTGAACAACAACTACATGCCAGTTAGTGCATTTGTTCTTAAATAATAATTTAATTCTTACAGAAAACACAGCAGGAAAGGTCTTGACTGAATAAAGAAAAAAGCAGATAGTGAAACGGAGATAAATTTCATGACCAGATAGCTTGTGTGGATGTTTTCTTTTGAATGGCAACTAAGGATAGTGATGACAATAATGTTCCTATTATAAGGGCTAGCCTGCAGAAAGTAGGAACAATGAAATATGAATGGCAGTTTTGAATATGCCCAAATACTGAATATATAAAGATGGAAATGTCAATACATGAATACATCCTAAAAGCTAGAAATGCCAGATTAAGGATAAGACTTTATCATCCTCTAAACTCTTGCTACTCAGAGTTTGGCACATGGGTCATCAGCCTTAGCATCACCTGGGAGCTTGCTTGAAAGATAAATCTGAAACTTACTTACTAAATCATAAGTTACATTTTAACAAGTTCCCCTAGGTGATTCATAATTATATTAAAGTTTGAGAAATACTGCTCTACAACATAGATTTTCAACAGAGATTACTCAAACATAACTGGTGGGATTAGAGGTGGCTTTACAGCTAGGATGGGCTTCCCAGGTGGTTTGGGGGTAAAGAATCCACCTGCCAATGCAGGAGATGCAGGTTCAATCCCTGTGCTGGGAAGATCCCCTGGAGCAGGAAATGGCAACGCACTCCAGTATTCTTGCTTGGAAAATTCCCATGGACAGAGGAACCTGGCAGACTACATACAGTCCATGGGGTCACAAAAGAGTTGGACACGACTGAGCACACATGCATTACAAGTAGGATAGCAGGAATCGGGCATAAACCTATATCCTGTTGTATCTATGCAGTCATCTACTGGGGTATTTACTGGTGAGAGTGTAAGGCTGGTGAAGCTTTTTTTCCTGAGTTTATTTAGGTAAAGGGGGGAGGGGATGGTTGTAAAAGACAATTCCAGAAAAATAGATCTGCAAACCCATGACTGTATACTCCAGGAGACATTGGTGCCTAAGATTGATGGCAAGTTGTTAGACAGCCATGAGGATTTACATCCTATTGAAGAGAGAATTCTGCTCTGTAGAGAATTGTAAATGTGAACTGAGACTATAGGCAGGCTGGCCTCTGCCTCTGCCAGCACCTTGACACACCAGGAGACCTAGAGGATAGGGTAAGTGAACGTGCTGGTCCAGGGAGGAGGACGGCACCAGAAAAGGCGGGCGGCCCAGCTGCCTTGTGGTGACATTATGACCATAATGATAAAAGTCTGCTTTATACTCCCCCAGACTCAGGCCAAGATATAATTTATAATTGTATTACCAAAAAAAAAAAAATAGCCTGGGTAATGAGGGTGGCCAGCAAGGGCAGAAGCAGGGTTTGAATTCACCTCAGTTTCTAGGGGGTCCATAAGAGTCTGTCAGAGATTCAGCCTTAGCCCACAGGAAGCAACCCCAGCTGTGGGGCAGGGAGAGAGACCCAGCCTTGAAGGAGCCAACTTTTGAAGAAGCACCCTCTCAGGTGGGAGGAGAGGCTAGTAGTCTTGCCATTGCAAGAGAGAAGTGGGGCGCCAACCATTCAAAAGCAAGCTCCCCTTTCTCCCACCTTCTACTACGGCATTGCCTTTACAGAGAAAGGTTTGGGAGAATCTCAAAGGTTGGTGCAAACATAATTTTGGTTTTGCATTGTCGAACTTTGCTGTTTGATACTGGAATACATTCTTAAATGAATGTGGTTATGTTATACATCATTTTAACACATATTTCTCGCTTCATTTTTTTTTCTTTTGCTAGTGACTTATTCCTAGCTGTTCATTTTACATTTATTTTAGACTAGAGAAATGATGTTAGACAAAAAGCAAATTTGAGCAATTTTCTTATTCGAGCTCAAAATGAGTTGTAAAGCAGCAGAGACCACTCACACCAACAATGCATTTGGCCTAGGAACTGCTAGCGAACATACAGTGCAGTGGCGGGTCAAGAAGTTTTGCAAAAGAGACAAGAGCCTTGAAGATGAAAAGTGCAGTGTTCAGCCATCAGAATTTGATAACGACCATTTGAGAGGATCAACGAAGCTGGTCCTCTTACAGCTACACAAGAAGTTGCCGAAGAACTCAATGTCAACCATTCTACAGTCGTTCAACATTTGAAGCAAATTGGAGAGGTGAAAAAACTTGATAAATGGGTGCCCCATAAGCTGACAGCAAATCAAAAAACTGCTGTTTTGAAGTCATCTTCTCTTATTCTGCAGAACAACAATGAACCATTTCTCTATCGGATTGTGACGTATGACAAAAAGTGGATTTTATACAATAACCAGTGACAACCAGCTCAGTGGTTACATCTAAAAGCTCCATAGCACATCTGAAAGCCAAATTTGCACCAAAAAAGGTCATGGTCACTGTTTGATGGTCTCCTGCCCATCTGATCCACTACAGCTTTCTGAATCCCAGTGAACTCATTACATGAGAGAAATATGCTCAGCAAGTTGATAAGATGCCAGCACTCATCAACAGAAAGGGCCCAATTCTTCTCCATGACAACGCCAGACCACACACAGCACAACCAGTGCTTCAAAAGTTAAGGGAACTGGGCTACAAAGTTCTGCCTCATCTGCCATATTCACCTAACTTCTCACCACCTGACTACCACTTCTTCAAGCATCTCAACTTTTTGCAGGGAAAATGCTTCCACAGCCAGCAGGAGGCAGAACATGCTTCCCAAGACTTTGTTGAATCCCGAACCATGGATTTTAACACTACAGGAATAAGCAAACTTATTTCTCATTGGAAAAAAAATGTGTAGACTGTGATGGTTTCTATTTTGATTAGTAAAAATGTAACTGGGCCTAATCACAATGATTTAAAATTCACGGTCCAAAACTGCGATTACTTTTTCACCAACCTATGCCTCCTAGGGACAGTGAGCATGCTGAGCTGAGAGGAGGCACATAACCTCTTTACCTCCCTTGAGAAAATACCCTGAGGTGAGCCATATGGACAGTCATCACACACCTGCTCAGAAAATTCTATCAATGAACTTGCCTACACCTCTTCTTTCACTCCTCCTTCCGTGCCTACCACTACCCACCATTAGTTTAAAACTAAAATCAGTTTGTGCATTCCTTCCCTTGCATATGGATGTGGAAATTAACTTATGAGAAGTCAGAGCACAGCGTAGAGTGGTATTCTAACCATGGAATGGGGTAGGAGTCTCGGTTAAACTGAGAGGGGTATTAATTTTTACTACTCTATTTACCTTTTTTTGTGGGGCTTCTCAGGTGGCTCAGTGATTAAAATTAAAAAAACAAACAAACAAATAAACACCTGCCAATGCAGGAGACATGGGTTCAATCCCAGGGCTGGGAATTCTCCAGGTCAGAATACTGGAGTGGGTAGCCTTTCTCTTCACCAGGGGAATCTTCCCAATCCAGGTATTGAACCCGGGTCTCCCACAATGCAGGTGGATTCTTTACCAGCTGAGCCACAAGGGAAGACTTTAAACTGAATTACTGAAGACACTGCCAGTCACCCTCATTTGAGATACCTTCATCTTTCTCAAATCAGTATCTCAGGAGAGCACAATTAGAAATTAAAAGGGTGGGAAGGAAAAATATCCTTAGATTAGTAGTTGTTCATTACATATTCAATGGGGGAATGGTAACTCCATTATTCTGGATCAGTTGTTAGCCCATTTGAACAAGAATGTCCTTCTTCAGCAACAAAATGGCTCCAATGGGTTGAGTTTGGCTGAAGAGCTCTGAAATGCCAGAAGCTCTGATTTGGAGGTGTGAACAAGACAACTTTGCAGACTTTTTCACTCTATTGTACTTCCTTGGCATTCACTTGTATTTCATCATTCAAAATGGATAAACATTTTATCCTACTCCAAAACTTCCTCAAATCCTTGGAGGAGCAAATCAAAATCACTCCCCTATGGGTCCAGTAGCAGGCTGAGAGGTATCAGAATGATTCAGTCATTGAATCTGCCTTGGATCATTTTCCAAATCTTCTACACTTAATTATACTTGTCCTCTCTTTGATTTCATGACAATCCATGGAGGAACAGCTAAATTATTCTAGAATGATAGGTAAAGAGTGACAGTCCTGAGTCACAGTCAATTCATTTTCTTAACTGAAATAATCACTGCTTCTTGCAACATCACTTGGATTGAAATATGAAGGATTTGATTTGTTCTTGAGGGTTACTGAAAAAGCTAAACCATAAGATCTCTGAGAGAATTATTCCTCTCATTGTAAAAGCAGAGTCAGATACACTGGGCAGTTATCTGCTTCATTATTTGTCCACTGTCAATCACAATAGCTGAAACAGAAATTAATGACAGAATAGTTGTCTTAGGTGTGCTATATAAATAATGTCTGAATGTATCTGTCATGGACATATGTTATTTTTCCAATTTTTATACACAGTGGATCGATTTGCTGCCAAAAGTCTACAGAGCAACCATTTCACCAGCTTACAAACCGTTCTACCATGGGAGAGGAAAAGAGAGGGAGAGAGATGTTTTTATCAAGGAATACTGTCTTGTATATATGCAAATAAATAACTGTTTTCATTTTGCAAGGCCCCACTGAAAAATGTAAAGTGTTCATTATGCTTCCATGATACAATGTATTAGTAAGTATCCAGCTATTTAAGTTTTCTTTTTCAAGTATTTTACACCCACCTAGAATTCTGCACCATGCAGCAATCGAAATATAACACATGTCCACTCCAAAATGAACCAACTGGCCATTGTAAACTGCTTCCATTCTAAATGAAAAAAAAAAAAAAGTGTGTAGTCACTTACAGGGCAATAACCAATCATTGGCCTCCAAGAAAGGAGAAAACCAGAATGCACTGTGTAATGTAAACATTCATAATGACTTAAAACTCTTATTAAACCTATTTTGTGAATTCTAGTATTTTAATTATTTAAATGTTAATTCTTCAAATGTCAAATACTTAAATTTCATAGTTTTATTTTTTAAATTATCTGTAATGACAGGAATATGAGGGTGCAAATAGTGAAAAAAGGGAAAGTCTTTTAGAGGTTTTTAAAGATTCAATTAAACAGTCATATTTATACCTTTCCCCCCTTTATCCTTTTTTTCTTTTTGCTGGAAAAGCATTAGTTAAACCACTTTGCAATGGTAGACGACTACAGTCTTTAAAGGGCTTTAAATACTAAATTTCTAATATTTTAAATCTACCTAGAAACAAACATCTATATGTCATATTTTAAACAAAGAAATAAGCTAGTTTTTTTTTTTAACTCATAGATCTACCCATAAGAGAATACAATGAATAGAAGCAGATGGAAGGAAGGGTGAGTGGCTCCCAACAATATACAGAAAGACAAGGTAAATCTTGCAAGTCAATTCACTGTAAATCAATAAACTGATTTACAGATAGATAGATAGATAGGGCTCAACAAATATCAACATAAGGCATTTCACAATCCTTGTGAAAAGATTAATCTGATACTGACACCTGAAAATCTCATTATAAAATTGACCTTTGGCATGTATTTGGGGGCAGCTCTAAGAGAAGGATCCAGCATAAATATTTGGAATCAATAAGATTCCTAAATTGGACTGGGTATATACTACATATACACAGGGCCGATGTCTCCTGAAGAACACAGTGCATACTTCAAAAGTTCCACAAATGGTTTCAAAAGGCATATAGACATTCAGTTCAGTTCAGGTCAGTCGCTCAGTCGTGTCCAACTCTTTGCGACCCCATGAATCGCAGCACGCCAGGCCTCCCTGTTCATCACCAACTCCCGGAGTTTACTCAAACTCATGTC
>NW_011495080.1:1241811-1249519 GCF_000754665.1 Bison bison bison
CTCCCAGCATCAGAGTCTTTTCCAATGAGTCAACTCTTCGCATGAGGTGGCCAAAGTATTGGAGTTTCAGCTTCAGCATCAGTCCTTCCAATGAACACCCAGGGCTGATCTCCTTCAGAATGGACTGATTGGATCTCCTTGCAGGCCAAGGGACTTGCAAGAGTCTTCTCCAACACCACAGTTCAAAAGCATCAATTCTTCAGCACTCAGTTTTCTTCACAGTCCAACTCTCACATCCATACATGACCACTGGAAAAACCATAGGCTTGACTAGATAGACCTTTGTTGGCAAAGCAATGTCTCTGCTTTTGAATATGCTATCTAGGTTGGTCATAACTTTCCTTCCAAGGAGTAAGCGTCTTTTAATTTCATGGCTGCAGTCACCATCTGCAGTGATTTTCGAGCCCAGAAAAATAAAGTGAGCCACTGTTTCCAGTGTTTCCCTGTCTATTTCCCATGAAGTGATGGGACCAGATGCCATGATCTTTGTTTTCTGAATGTTGAGATTTAAGCCAACTTTTCCACTCTCCTCTTTCGCTTTCATCAAGAGGCTTTTTGGTTCCTTTTCACTTTCTGCCATAAGGGTGGTGTCATCTGCATATCTGAGGTTATTGATATTTCTCACGGCAATCTTGATTTTAGCTTGTGCTTCTTCCAGCCCAGTGTTTCTCATGATGTACTCTGCATATAAGTTAAATAAGCAGGGTGACAATATACAGCCTTGACATACTCCTTTTTCTGTTTGGAACCAGTGTATTGTTCCATGTCCAGTTCTAACTGTTGCTTCCTGACCTGCATATAGGTTTCTCAAGAGGCAGGTCAGGTGATCTGGTATTCCCATCTCTTGAAGAATTTTCCACAATTTATTGTGATCCACACAGTCAAAGGCTTTGGCATAGTCAAAGCAGAAATAGATGTTTTTCTGGAACTCTTGTTTTTTCCATGATCCAGCGGATGTTGGCAATTTGATCTCTGGTTCCTCTGCCTTTTCTAAAACCAGCTTGACCATCTGGAAGTTCACAGTCCACGTATTGTTGAAGCTTGGCTTGGAGAATTTTGAGCATTACTTAACTAGCGTGTGAGATGAGTGCAATTGTGCGCTAGTTTGAACATTCTTTGACATTGCCTTTATTTGGGATTGGAATGAAAACGGACCTTTTCCAGCCCTGTGGCCACTGCTGAGTTTTCCAAATTTGCTGGCATATTGAGTGCAGCACTTTCACAGCATCATCTTTCAGGATTTGGAATAGTTCAACTGGAATTCCATCACCTCCACTAGCTTTGTTCGTAGTGATGCTTTCTAAGGCCCACTTGACTTCACATTCCAGGATGTCTGGCTTTAGATTAGTGATCACACCATTGTGATTATCTGGGTTGTGAAGATCTTTTTTGTACAGTTCTTCTGTGTATTCTTGCCAACTCTTCTTAATATCTTCTACTTCTGTTAAATAACATCAACTCCCATAGCAAAACTTATTTCCTCTTTAATCAGTATGATTATGTCAAGAAACAAGTCTTATTTTAGTGCCACTGTATCATCAAAAACTCTCTGGCATGTGGTAAACTATTTTAGTAAACAAAAAACAAACAAAACAACAACAAAAACTCATAAGCAGACTTCTATTTAACAGATATCCAAATAAACATCTACTTCCTGAGTTGCAAGTCACAAACTGACATTAGGTCATGGTATTTCACCAAAGGTGTTCCAAGCAGTCTTGCTCTGCTTGGACATGAAATAGCCTTTAAGGAGCTTCAGACTGAGTGACTTCACTTTCACTTTTCACTTTCATGCATTGGAGAAGGAAATGGCAACCCACTCCAGTATTCTTGCTCGGAGAATCCCAGGGAGGGTAGAGCCTGGTAGGCTGCCATCTATGGGGTCGCACAGAGTCGGACATGACTAAAGTGACTTAGCAGCAGCAGCAGCACACACATGACTCTAGAATTGACTGACAAAAGGAGTGTTCTGTGTTTTCTTGAACTCATACTTCTGTGGTCAAGATCTTTATCACATGAGAAATATTTTAGCTTTAGTGTTTCATCACAGCTGATGATGCAAGTACATTCAAGGGACATTTAAATTTTGTTGAGCCTTCTTTTCTTTCACATCTCTACCTTCAACCAGTCCTGATACCACATAAGGCAGAGACCCAGCATAATGCTAAGGTAGATATTCTGTCAACTGGATACAACAATGATCTGTTACCTGACCAAACAGACTGATCCCCTGCCACTTTATATTTAATAATCAAGATCAAATAACATAACAATAGCAAATACTTTAAAAGAGCCTAATAAATAATTTGCAAAGAGAATGTGACCTCGATAACATTAAAGTACCTGTCTGATCAGCTTCCTGAAGTGCATCAGTTTCCAAAATTTCCCCTTAAATCCACGGCCAATCAGATCCCACCCTCAGGGACTCCACATGGTGGCCAAGGCCAGTACTCTAGGCCATGCTACCCCTCTCCCTGAGTGGCATCGCCTGCCTCTTTCACATTGGAGTCTCTGCGAGTGCGAGGCTCATCTTCTCCAGGAAGTCTGCTTCACTTGTCATATGCAGTGTTCAGTTTTCTCTCACCCTGGTCCAATAGCACTTTCCATGTGCTTCTAAATTATAACATATAACACACCATGGGCATATTTTTTTGCATGTCAGTTTCCCAGAAAAACACCCTTCCCTCAATGCAAGGTTACAGAGAACAGGACTCTATTATCAACCATCTGTGGATCTCCAGCCACAAAACCTACCAAGGTGTTATACTCTGGGAGCGATGTAATACCTCTACATTGAATGAATGCATTAGTGCATGACCTCAGAATTGTTGCAAATTTCTGCACTAGGAGAAAATCAGAAAAATTCTCTCATCATCTCTTATATATGGTAGAGGGTGGAGGAAATGTCTGGTATATGAATTTAAAATGTGACTGAATGAATCTCTAAGCAGTGTTCGTGAGGAATCCAAAACGCGATGAAGTCCAGTTTCTTATGTTTTAAAAATCCTTATTATTAAATACCTCCTACTTTAAATTTTTAGCTGAGAATGCTATACTACTTACTTGTTTATACAACAGTCTGGCATTTTTCATTTAAATAAGACCCTCTATCATTTTCCCTTAGTTTGTTAGTAGCTGTCACGTATAAAATAACCACAAATAAAAGGAGGTGGAATATAAATGTTCAGAGACAACGCAGCCTGACAAGAGGAGGTGAGAAAGGACGCTGCACAGCACTGGCCGGTTCCCCAGGGGACGAGGAATATGGGGCAAGTCACATCAGGAGCCTCGTGGCCGTTCAGTACAGATACATACACATATGCCAGTGTGCGCACACTGGTTTTCTCTTGGAGGTGTGATCTTTTAGAATCTTTTGATTCGCTATGTTGTGCAGGCCTCTGCTGCTGTAACTTAAAATACCACTTTTTTTTTTTTTGCTTCATGAAGCTAAGGCTAAGTTCCTTCCTGAAATCCTTCCTCAGCTTCTAAACTCTCTTACCACAAAGAAATTTAATTTCAGCAAGGGAAAGTCAGAGAGGAAGTTTCCCAGGTGGGAAGCAAATGAGAAGGGGAAGAGGAGAAGGACGTATTCTGACAGAATCAGAGCACCAAAGCATTCTGGGGCCAGTGTCGCCGAAATACTATATGCTCAGGTGTGTTAACAGGCTGGGACCCTGAAAACCTAGGATCTGGGTTCCCGGTTGGCCTCGGTTCAGGTTAGCTGGGTAATTAAGCGCACGTCATTTCCTATTCTGTGACTTGGTTTAATTACCTATAAAGTGAGGAATTTGTCTTTTCCAGGGTTGATCTTCTGTGCCTCAGGGAATTTCTATAAATTATTATTTCATACTTTAATTTGCATCCCTGGTGGCTCAGACGGTAAACCGTCTTGCTTACAATGCGGGAGACCTGGGTTCGATCCCTGGGTCGGAAAGATCCTCTGTAGAAGAAAATGGCAACCCACTCCTGTACTCTTGCCTGGAAAATCCCATGGATGGAGAAGCCTGGTGGGCTACAGTCCATGGGGTCGAAAAGAGTCGGAAACGACTGAGCGACTTCTTTCACTTTTCACTTTCACTAGTAAATGAGAACCATTGACTCATTCAAGGTATATTAATTGGCCTGGAGTCTGCTAGGTCAACAAAAATAATGTGGTTAAAAAATAGAACTGATGTGTTCCTTCTTCGTGCCAATTTAACAAGGAAAAGCTTTGCTTCAGAGTGAAACAACATGTTCTAACTGGCACCACAATGTACAATATACATCACAGGGAAAGCACTGCCAAGCAGGGAAAAGCAAAACTTTAATTTTTTCCACTTGGAATTAAAAGTGTTTTTCATTGCATTTTATGCCTACTTCTTTAGAGTTTCAACCAGGTGCTATAAAGCTGATGAAAGAGAGCTTAGAGCGTTTGATGACACTTTACATTTTTATCTCCCTGGGCTCTACTGCACAACGGTGAATTCAGAGTGGTGCCCTCTAGTGGAGAAACACTCTGGTTGCAAGTTCCTTTTCCTGGGAGGAGAATCATCAGAGCTACAACCATTTGGGATTTTTGTGTGATGGGGGCACCATTTCAAGTGATTTTTGTCTTTATTCTTATCTGTGATACTGTATAAAGAGCACACAAGACTTGGTTAAAGAGTCCCAAGTCTGAGTCCTGGGTTGCCCATCACATAACTATGTAAATTTCGGAGTTAATTTCTGAAAGTCCCAGAGTTTCCATCAGTTATGTGAGTGTTACCTTCCAAGATGGGTTCTAGTATTAATTAAATGAAGTAATATATCCACATGTGCTTTTTAAAATGTAAAGTATCCATTTTTATTATAAGTAAAGTTAAAAATAATACTGAGACCTTTCAATGATTAAATCAATATTAATAAAGTACATCTCTGAATACTAGGTAAATCAGCATATATTTGAATTGTTTTTAAGTTTTTTTCATATTTATCATCTTTGTCAATCTCCTCTCATACTTACCCAGCATCTTCTCTGAACTCATAATTGCATTATTCAAGTAAAAAAATCTTTTATGAAATTTAAATAATTTATTTAAGAACTATCTCAAATCAACTGAAGAGTTAATAAGAGATCTGCCAAGTTCCTGGACTTAAATAAACGCAAAAATTACAAGTTAACAAAATCAAATAATTTAACTAAAAATGTCACCTATAGAAATCCCAGGCTTCCCTTGTGGCTCAGTTGGTAAAGAATCCACCTGCAATGCAGGAGACCTGGGTTTGATCCCTGGGTTGGGAAGATCCCTTAGACAAGGGAAAGGCTAGCCACTCCAGTATTCTGGCTTGGAGACTTCCACTAACTGTATAGTCCATGGGGTCATAAAGAGTCGGACATGACTGAGTGACTTTCACTTTCACTTCACAGAAATCCCACTTTAAATAAATATATAGAGAGTAAAAGTATGATAGAAATATGATACTTTAACATTAGTCCAGTTGAAGATGAAATTCTTTCCCAAAGAGCTTTTCAATAAGCTACTTCTCTACAGCAGAAGCACCTAAAATGTATGAGTGATTATCTATGGATGGTAAGATTATCTGTCATTTTTTCCTTCTTTTTATTCTTGTATATGTTAACAACATATCACCAAAATTATCTTTATTAGGGGTAAAAGCACTATCCTAAATGAATTCAAAGTACTAGGTAATTCTGTGGGACGTGAAATTGACAGAGATGTTTATCACTTTAACTACCTAAGAGGGTGGAAACCTCCCTTCCTCTCTCCCTGGTGCTGTCTCCAGGTAGCACACATGTCCCTTGTTACATGCAGACAGTGGCAGGCTATACACTGGCAAAGCATTCCTCCTGTTTTCCCAGATGTCTTTATATATCACCCCAGTCCACACACTCTATCTGTCCTTCCTCCTGCTCTCCATCACATGGTTTTAAGACTAAGAACTTTTAAAATTAAAAGCACAGTCAGTAATTATGTAATATAACACTTTTTTGTCTGAAACTAATCAATTAAAATTCTACTATAACCAAGCAAAATAAATGATCTTTCCAGGTCTGCCTCTATGGTAACACCACAGAATCAGAGAGAAAAGCCATGTTCAAGATTAGCCAGGAAGACAGATGGAGAGGAGATGCCAGGAGCAGAGCAGTGACACTGAAAGCGGGAAGGTAAGGCTTAACTGGGGCAGATGTGAGAGTCTGAATCAGGTGGCAGAAGCAAAGTACAATGTGGGAAGGAGAGGGGGGAATTAGTGTTCAGCCCGGCCCCTCCAAACGCACTCTGTCCTCCTGTGTAGGTTCTGAGGCCAACTTAAACCTCTGGGAAACCCTAGACTACAGAACTGCTATGTTCTGAGCCACGGGAAATTTCTAGCTTCCCGAAGACACTGGATTATTTTCCTGAAACCCCTACCAGCCAAATCAAGGCTCTTAGTTCTACTTTTCTCAGAACACCTTGAACTTTCCTTCACAGGACTTACTACAATTTAAGCATAAATTTATTTTTGTGAGTAGTGAACCTTATAATCAACAGGATTCTGATAGAAGGGTTAAAATGGTCCCAATTTATAGATGATCACCAAACTCAGAAGGACTCTGTGGATAGGCCCTCAAAACTGCTAGCCTGGTTAGCATTTCCAAACCTCTCCAAAAGTCAGTCCTGGATTGGACAAGTATGTGTAAAATCTCACAAGTCTCAGTTATTATCATTCAGGTTCAGAATTACTGTAAATCATCTCATCAACCTCTTTAACTTTTATAATAGATTTTATAATTAGTGCCCTGAACCACAAGAAACAAAGCAGAGCATAAGAGAGAAGACATATTTCTCCTTATTAAATACCTGTGATTATGGATCTAGAGCAACCCCATAATCAAAAATAATGAAATTACTGGTAGGAGTGGACCTGCACTGCTCAGTCAACGCTATTCTGTCTGCTCTGCATAATCTGTGAACTGGAAACTAATTATCTAACTATAAATGGGCCCACTTTAACCCTTAATCCTCACAGCATTAACCAACTAATCTATTCAGCACACAGTCTCACTCACCATGAGAACCATAAAGCAACTGTCCTAAAACTGTATGCTTCTTCTCAATTTGCTCTTCCTCCTCAAACATCTGAATGTCCCTTTGATGGCCCATCTGAGTTCAGCTTCCAGCAATCAAAACAGTAGCTAGATAGAACCCTCCCAACCAATCTAATTATGAGTTAAAGAAAAAATAAAGAACAGAGAGGTGATTGTTAAAAAAAAAAAAATCATAACATATAAACAGTGTTCAGATATAAACTGTTAACTAGGATTTCTCTCTAAAGATATCAAAATGAATTTCTGACTTCTGCTAATCCATCACCAAAGGATTAGGGCTCCTACCAGAATTGTGTGCACAGGCTGTGAGGAATTGGTCTAATACCTTGATCAGCCCTCTTCTGTTTTCCAACGACTTTTCTTCTTGTGAAGTATTTTTGGTCCTAGAAACCAAAGCAGGGTTATGCTCCTTCTTTTAGAAAAGAATTTAAGTCAAGAATGCCTTTAAAAAGAACCCCATATAAGTGAAAACATACAGTACTGTGAAGCCAAAAAAAAAAAAAAAAAAACAAATGAACAAATCTAACAAAACAGAAATAGATCCACAGATACACGGAACAAACTAGTGATCGCCAGAAGGGGCGGGGGCGATGGACAAAGTACATGAATGGATAGAGAGGGTTAAATCACTAGATATAAAAT
>NW_011495080.1:1249619-1257316 GCF_000754665.1 Bison bison bison
GCCCACCAACAGTGTAAGAGGGTTCCCTTTTCTCCACACCCTCTCCAGCATTTATTATTTGTAGACTTTTGGATCGCAGCCATTCTGACTGGTGTGAAATGGTACCTCATAGTGGTTTTGATTTGCATTTCTCTGATAAAGAGTGATGTTGAACATCTTTTCAAGTGTTTGTTAGCCATCTGTATGTCTTCTTTGGAGAAATGTCTATTTAGATCTTTGGCCCATTTTTTGATTGCGAGTCTAGAAAATAGGATTTCTCTCTAAAGATATCAAAATGAATTTCTGACTTCTGCTAATCCATCACCAAAGGATTAGGGCTTCTACCAGAATTGTGTGCACAGGCTGTGAGGAATTGCTCCTTTGGTCTAATACCTTGATCAGCCCTCTTCTGTTTTCCAACGACTTTTCTTCTTGTGAAGTATTTTTGGCCCTAGAAACCAAAGCAGGGTTATGCTCCTTCTTTTAGAAGAGAATTTAAGTCAAGAATGCCTTTAAAAAGAACCCCATATAAGTGAAAACATACAGTACTGTGAAGCCAAAAAAAAAAAACAAATGAACAAATCTAACAAAACAGAAATAGATCCACAGATACACAGAACAAACTAGTGATCGCCAGAAGGGGCGGGGGCGATGGACAAAGTACGTGAATGGATTGAGAGGTTCAAATCACTAGATATAAAATAAATAAGTCACAGGGTTGTAACATACAGCACAGGGAATATAGTCAGTAATGATGTGTACGGTATGCGACACATAAAAAAATCAAATCACTATATTGTTATACTTGAAACTAATATAATATTGTAAGTCAACTATACTTTGATGAAATAAATAAGATAAAAATACAATGTATGATATTATAATGGCGGATACATGTCCTTATACATTTGTCCAAGTCCTCATGACACTAAGAGCGAACCTTTAAGTAAACGATGGACTTTGGGTGATTCCGACCTGTCAAGGTAGTAACAAATGCACCACTCTGATGAGGGATGTTGATAATGTGGGAATTGTGCATGTGAGGGGCAGCGAGTATATAGAAAACTTCTGTACCTCTCTCTCAATTTTCCTGTAAATCTAAAAGTACTCTTTCAAAAAAAGCAAATCTTGAAAAAGAGAGAAAGAAGTATTCACCCCCAAGGAGTTTCCTTACCCAAAATGTTTATCATGGAGCATTGGTTTTCATTCCATCATCGTCACTGTCAATAGAGCACACAAGGGTAGGAAAGGCGAGCTTTGAGGGTCTCCCTGAAGGGGTGAGTGGCCCCTGTAGACAACCCCTTGTTTACTCTGCCTCACTTCATAGGGAAGCTTAACCACCTGTTCTTTGAAAGGGTCTCCCCACAGGCACTTTCATCCCTTCTCCCACTGTTCATCCTCATTCCCACTGTGAAGTACTAAAGAGATCGATACCATTAAGTAGGTCATGAGGCTGAAACCTTATGATGAACAAGCTTCTTTATGAAGATAATCCCCATTTCACTAAAAGCTTTACATCCTGGGGAAACTAAAACAAAAACTACCCTTGTCATGACTCACCAAAGAGAAAAGAGACTAAAAGGTGTTTGTAGTACACTCTATGCATTTTACGGTCTGTTCACTCACAATGATCCTGCTTTCTTTGGGACATTCCCCTGAGAGTATCTTTTTTCTTTTTTCCCCTGTAATGACGACATTGTCATAGTGCTGTGATGTGGCTATCACTGATTGGCCAGAAGTTGGTATCTGAAGGAAGCTGGATCAAGTAAGTGTGTACCTTCAGAAATCTGGGTGGAGTTCTGAGATGTCCAGTCAGTTCCTGGGTTGTGATGGATAATGGTGGGAGTGGAAACATTGTAGTGTCCACAATCCAGAAGGGAGGCCTCCAAGCTTCTACTGCAGAAACCCATTAACTATCCCTAGTTCCCAGTCATCTCAAAGCACAGCTCTTCATTTTTTCCCAGCTCCTGTGAGATACCACAAAATTCTTTTTTCTATAAGCTAGCTACCTCACTTCATTTCTATAATGAATAATGACTTATTTAATGCATCTTTTGCTAAAATCTCATTTGAGTGGCACAAAGTGAAGCAAATTATTTGTACTTGGTCTTATTTCTGACACAGGTAACCATCATTGCCTGTGTTGCTGGAGAGGGTATGAATATTCAACTCTCCCCACACTTCCCTACGAAGGAACACTTTGTGTCCAGTCTCAGTATCTTCTCTGGTCTTGCATTTATGTGCTTCTTTGGATTGGCAAAGCAAGCTATATAGAAATTCGTTCTCTTTCTCTACAAATTTGCTGACTTTATCCTGAAAGATTATAACTCACCATATGATTGTAGAAGTGAATTCTGGGAAACTATGTAGAAGGATCCTGGACTTTGATGTGAATGACAACTCACCAATCAATTCACTGTCTTTCTCAGACCTGTGTGTGTGCGTTTTGGTCGTTCAGTCACGTCCGAATTTTTGTGACCCCAGGAACTGTAGCTTGCCAGGCTCCTCTGTTCATGAATTCTCCAAGCAAGAATACTGCAGTGGGCAGCCATTCCCTTCTCCAGGGGATCTTCCTGACCCAGGGATCTAACCCAGGTTTCCTTCACTGCAGGCAGATTCTTTACCATCTGAGCCACCGGACCTGCATTGCTACACTTTAGTAGATGGCAGCTACAGTTAACTTGACAAACACTAGGCAGCCACCAGCCTGGAACTTGTGTAACTTTTTATGTTTTTCTTTCTTATTTTTCATAAACCCCTTGGCACCTCATGCATAAAAGAAAAGGATAAAAGCATGAATAAAGTATAGATAAATAAATGAGATTCCCATGTGAGGTCCAAAGGTTGAATAATGTTATCCTCCTCTGTGAAACCCAGCAGAAGAAACACGCATATATATGCATACATATACACACATACAAATACGTTTCTTACTATTCAGTATCATATGTTTACGTTTAAATTTGTGCGAAATGTATATAATAGATATGTATATAACATAGGAAATACAGATGTACATATGTATGTACATATATATGTATGTAGAAAGTGAAGAGGAACTAAAAAGCCTCTTGATGAAAGTGAAAGAGGAGAGTGGAAAAGTTGGCTTAAAGTTCAACATTCAGAAAATGAAGATCATGGTGTCTGGTCCCATCACTTCATGGGAAATAGATGGGGAAACAGTGGAAACAGTGTCAGACTTTATTTTTTAGGGCTCCAAATTCACTGCAGATGGTGATTGCAGCCATGAAATTAAAAGACGCTTACTCCTTGGAAGGAAAGTTATGACCAACCTCGATAGCATATTAAAAAGCAGAGATATTACTTTGCCAACAAAGGTCCGTCTAGTCAAGGCTATGGTTTTTCCAGTGGTCATGTATGGATGTGAGAGTTGGACTGTGAAGAAAGCTGAGTGCCGAAGAATTGATGATTTTTGAACTGTGGTGTTGGAGAAGACTCTTGAGAGTCCCTTGGACTGCAAGGAGATCCAACCAGTCCATCCTAAAGGAGATCAGTCCTGGGTGTTCATTGGAAGGAATGATGCTGAGGCTGAAACTCCAGTACTTTGGCCACCTCATGCGAAGAGTTGGCTCACTGGAAAAGACCTTGATCCTGGGAGGGACTGGGGGCAGGAGGAGAAGGGGATGACAGAGGATGAGATGGCTGGATGGCATCACTGACTCAATGGACATGAGTTTGGGTGGACTCCAGGAGCTGGTGATGGACAGGGAGGCCTGGCGTGCTGCGATTCATGGGGTTGCAAAGAGTCGGACACGACTGAGCAACTGAACTGAACTGATATACACATATAGATGTATATAGATGAACTAATATATGTATATAAATGTGTATGTGTGTGTGAGAGAGTCACTCTGTCTTATCTGACTCTGTGACCCCCATGGACTGCAGCTCCTCAGGCTTCTCTGTCCATGGAATTCTTCAGGCAAGAATACTGGAGTGGGTTGCCATAGCCTTCTCCAGGGAATCTTCCCTACCCAGAGATGGAACTCAGGACCACTGCATTGCAGGCAGATTCTTTACCATCTGAGCCACCAGGGAAGCCCATAAATATATGTATATGCATGTAAATATATATGTATATATCATAGGAAATACGCATAAGAAAGCAAATATTTTTATCCCTCATGCATGTCCTTAGAAGGGACTAATCAGGAACACTTTAAAATGAAGGCAAAAACCACATGATTCAAAAAGGAGATAAATTAAACTCATGAGCTGGTCTGTATTCTGCCCATTTAAAATAATTTAACATGAGTTTCAAAGTGCTATTGTAACCAGGTTCACTTCACTGAACCTATTTGCATATTCATCTGAATGCAAGCACAAGATTAAAGTGAATTGCTGTTTAGCTTTCTTCTCTGGAGTTCTCCACAGGATCCACACTCTTGCTGACAGGCACACCAAAGCCCCTAGGGAAGCATTTACAAAACGGGTTTACAAATTTGTTTATCTGCAATACACTCCTTGCCAAAACAAAAACTATCACCAGGATCCTGCAACTGAAGCAACTCTTACCATTTAATCAGCTTCTCCTACTCATCCTTCACTCCACTCTTATTCTGTACGGTTTTAATTTGAGCTTATCATTATCCTATTTAACATTTTAAATGTTATTTCACGTGTGTAGCAAGATATAGAATATTCATTAGGTACCTCTTACACACTTAGTTTTATGTTAGGCTCTGGGTAGGCTCAGCAAAAGTTTTAATACATTGTTTTCTTATCAGAAGAATAAAACATACACATATTAACATTTCAAATAACATAAAAGGATATTAATTTGACTCAGTTCACCCCTTTTTCAATACCTCTTCTGAGTTTTAGCCACTTTTATTTCTCTTGAATCCTCCCAGAAAGTACATGTTTGTTTATATGTGTAAGGCTGAGGATATATAGGACACCCTCTGATGTATACATATCTCTCTATATTAATTTAATCTTCAAAATAGCACATAACACTGATTTTTAATAAAATAAGTGTCTGACAATATATTCGTTAACTCACCATCCCTTGATATTCTTTTCCCATTAATCCATTCTAGTGTTGGTCGCTCAGTCGTGTGCGACTCTTTTCAACCCCATGGACTGTAACTCGCCAGGCTCCTCTGTCCATGAGATTTTCCAGGCAAGAATACTGGAGTGGGTAGCCATTCCCTTCTCCAGGGGATTATCCCAAACCAGGAATCAAACCCAGGTCCTCTACACTGCAAGCAGATTCCTTACTGTATGAGCCATGAGGGAATCCATTCTAGCTTGGATATTTAACTCTATGCATGGCTTGTCACTTCAACTTCTACTGCATTAAACAACATTTGGTCACATTCCAGTTTAAACATATTGAATGAACTTATTTCTGAAACATTAGGCCCATCTTGAAAAGGATTACTCTATAGCTTGTCTATTTTAGAATTCTACTGTATTTTACTGGGGTTTTTTAAGGAAAGGCAATTGATAGCACTAGGACAGGCTTAACCAATGATTTTAACATTGGATCTGAAATGCTGTGAGAAATATTTTAAAAATCCCGTTTATATATCATATGTTCCTTCATTCACTTCTTTTAAAATAGTTGCCTAATATACACCATACCCAGACAGCCAGGGTTTTCCCGGTGGGTGCAGTGGTAAAGAATCCGACTTCCAACACAAGAGACATGGGTTCAATCCCTGGGTTGGGAGATCCCCTGGAGAAGGAAATGGCAAGCTGCTCCAGTATTCTTGCCTGGGGAATCCCATGGACAGAAGAGCCTGGTGGGCTACAGTCTGTGGGGTTGCAAACAGTCAGGCATGACTGAGCACCAGCACCACCGGAGAGCCTTGGTAAAGGGAGAAGCGCTAGCTTTAGAAAGATCAGAGGAGGAAGGGAGGGCCTACAGCTCAAAAAGTGTGCTCGGGTGGGACTAGCAGGGAGCAGTCCCATCTGCATGCATGGAAAGCTACAGCTTGTGCACAGAAAACAGACAAGGAGAAAACCCGAAAGCAGCAATTTGGAAACCAAGGTCAACTCTGCAGGTCAACTATGCTTTCACAGCAAAGAGGAAAGCTGCTTGAGCAAAGCTGCTTGAGCAAGATTTAGATGTTATAAAGAAATGAAGCTGCTACAGAAGTGAGTTCATCTGTCATAGAGATTTCTATGACATTGAAAACTGCTGTTACTGACAGTGTTAAAATAACCACATATTTATATTGTCCAACAATAGATGTAAAAGAGTTTTAAAATGATAATACCAGTTTCATTACTAATAACCAGAAGCCTGAATAATCTTTAAAATGTGTTTGCAACTCTATTGTTCTTAAAATATATTACACTAAATATATGTAGTCAAAGATTGCTTCTAAGCTACTTGAAATAATTTATTTTCTCTATGGTTAATATCGTCAACTTTATATATATAGTTAAGTACATTCCCTTTGCTTTTTAATTTGTAGATACTCTACTGTGTCTTTTCAGTTCAATTAAAATTTTAAAATGTAAACAATTTATGTTTCCAAAGTCAACATTATTTTAAAAGGTGTTTTCAGAGAAAGCTTGCTTTAATATCTGTTCCCTTTTTTGAGTGTTTTTTTAAATACATCTGCATAGATACACACAAATGTCATGGGTCTAATATACTCTTCTGAACCTTGCTTTTTTAAAAATAATTTTACTTATCTATTTATATTTGGTTGTCCAGGGTCTCCCATGCTATGTGGGGGCTTTTCTCTAGTTGGGGCACATGGGCTTCTCATTGCAGTGGCCTCTTTTGTTACAGAACATGGGCTCCAGGGCACGCAGGCTTCGGTAGTTGGAGCGCATGGGCTCTAGAACCCAGGCTCAGTAGTTGTGGTGCATGGGCTTAGTTGCTCCCATGGTATGTGGGATCTTCCAAGATCAGGGATCGAACTCTTGTCTCCTGCATTGGCAGGCAAATTCTTTACCAATGAGTCACCAGGGAAGCCCTGAATATTGCCTTTTTCACTTAACAATACATCCTCCAGATCACTCCATATCAGCTGATAGTGTCCTCATTGCTTTTTGGGACTGCATAGTAATCCATTGGGGGAATGAACTATTTTATGTTTAGCCAGAGGAATGAACTATTTTACATTCAGCCAGAACCCTATGAATTGATATCTGTAACATTTCCAAGCTTATGGGTTAAAGCATTTTTAATTGTTGGATTATATGGATATAACAGAACTGATTTAGCTAGTATCATATTTCTAAACATGTAAGTTATTTCTAATATCTTCCCATTACCAAAAAAAAAAAATCCTCCAAGTAATAATTCTTTAGCAAATTACCACACAATTGCACTCATCTCACATGCTAGTAAAGTAATGCTCAAAATTCTCCAAGCCAGGCTTCAGCAATATGTGAACCATGAACTTCCTGATGTTCAAGCTGGTTTTAGAAAAGGCAGAGGAATCAGAGATCAAATTGCCAACATCCACTGGATCATGGAAAAAACAAGAGAGTTCCAGTAAAACATCTATTTCTGCTTTATTGACTATGCCAAAGCCTTTGACTATGTGGATCACAATAATCTGTGGAAAATTCTGAAAGAGATGGGAATACCAGACCACTTGATCTGCCTCTTGAGAAATTTGTATGCAGGTCAGGAAGCAACAGTTAGAACTGGACATGGAACAACAGACTGGTTCCAAATAGGAAAAGGAGTATGTCAAGGCTGTATATTGTCACCCTGCTTATTTAAC
>NW_011495080.1:1257416-1268361 GCF_000754665.1 Bison bison bison
TAGAACTGGACATGGAACAACAGACTGGTTCCAAATAGGAAAAGGAGTATGTCAAGGCTGTATATTGTCACCCTGCTTATTTAACTTCTATGCAGAGTACATCATGAGAAACGCTGGACTGGAAGAAACACAAGCTGGAATCAAGATTGCCGGGAGAAATATCAATAACCTCAGATATGCAGATGACACCACCCTTATGGCAGAAAGTGAAGAGGAACTCAAAAGCCTCTTGATGAAGGTGATAGTGGAGAGTGAAAAAGTTGGCTTAAAGCTCAACATTCAGAAAACGAAGATCATGGCATCCGGTCCCATCACTTCATGGGAAATAGATGGGGAAATAGTGGAAACAGTGTCAGACTTTATTTTTCTGGGCTCCAAAATCTCTACAGATGGTGACTGCAGCCATGAAATTAAAAGACGCTTACTCCTTGGAAGGAAAAGTTATGACCAACCTAGATAGCATATTCAAAAGCAGAGACATTACTTTGCCAACAAAGGTCTGTCTAGTCAAGGCTATGGTTTTTCCAGTGGTCATGTATGGCTGTGAGAGTTGGGCTGTGAAGAAGGCTGAGCTCCGAAGAATTGATGCTTTTGAACTGTGGTGTTGGAGAAGACTCTTGAGAGTCCCTTGGACTGCAAGGAGATCCAACCAGTCCATTCTAAAGGAGATCAGTCCTGGGTGTTCTTTGGAAAGAATGATGTTAAGCTGAAACTCCAGTACTTTGGCCACCTCATGCAAAGAGCTGACTCATTGGAAAAGACTCTGATGCTGGGAGGGGTTGGGGGCAAGAGGAGAAGGGGACGGCAGAGGATGAGATGTCTGGATGGCATCACTGACTCGATGCACGTGAGTCTGAGTGAACTCCAGGAGTTGGTGATGGACAGGGAGGCCTGGTGTGCTGCGATTCATGGGGTCGCAAAGAGTCGGACACGACTGAGCGACTAATCTGATCTGATACAGACCCTAAATTATTTTATAGAATAAGCTTCTAGAAGTGAAATTTCTGGTTTAAAACTTTTACACTTGTTTAATGTTTTATCTTCATTGATTTAAGTCCTATTTAATGGCCTACAGAATAATCCTGAATTTGACCATTCAGTAATATCATTCTGTCATCCTGAACATAAAGTTTTTTCAAATCTTACAGATATCAAAAATTTACAGATATCCAAAGGCTGTATTAAAACAGAAATAAAAACTATTCTAATATATGAATCTATTCTCCACCATGGAAAAATGCCATTGGGTTCTTATACCTATAACATGGCAAACAATTTGCTTTATCAAACTGAGTAAATAAATAAATGCAAGTTTTTATTGAAGGTGTTATACAAATGAATTTTATCTTCAGAGATTGTTTCAATTTAAGTAGTTATTGAAATATAATGTGAATATTTACTTCGGGTTATAAGGACATGCCTTTCCCTGTTTTACATGTGCACTTTTGCCTGTGATACAAATGTAGAAAACTTTGAAGCTATTGCCAAGTTCCTTACAAACCTGAAGTTTGACTTTTCTGAAGAAAATGAATGTGCTCTACACTGTTTTCATTGAGAGGCCACCAGTAGGAATAAAGTCATCTCTGAGTCAAGTGTAGAAATTCAAGAAGGAAAGAGAGTTGGGATGTCTTCCTTCCTCTAGACAGTCATAAGGCCTCGAATAATTTCCCCTGAAGATGCATCCCTCAGAAAACATATGGCATAGAGGAATTCACTCGAGAATTCCACATAAAGCCATGTGTAGAGGAAGCCCTGGAGGAAATCGAAATGACTAGTCAATGTTTTGATTCTGACCAGGGAAACACGTAATGAACCTAGTTTGTACCTAGGGAACCACATACCCAGTGACAGACTACAAACAAATCAGCCAACGCCTGAGAGAACAGCTGGTATAAAGATAAAAGAGCTACTGTTTACCAAAGATAGATTCAACAGAACAGAGATTCTTGGCCAACAGAAACTACTGGTACACAAGATCCAAAAAAACTATCTGAGGAGCCATCTTATAGAACACTGATATGAAAGCAACTCTGCTGCAGACCTCATGTGAGCTTCACAGCAAGTACAATTAAAGGAATAAAATATGAGGTGGTGCTGGGGACAGAGAAGATAGGCAATATGAGAAAACAGGCTGTAAGCAGAGCTCCACTGAATGGAGCAAATAATTCTGGCAGGTGGAGATTCTAGCAATAAAGATTCTCCACCCTAATCAGTAAACTCAAATATCTTAATGAAATAATAATTCATATTTTAAGGCAAGACAAGAAAAATGTGAACATACGGTTTTTCTCTGCCAGTTTGGGCCGCCTCCCTCCCCTCCCGTGCGTGTTGTGCGGCTGCATTATGCATCAAGCAGACCTCCCCAAATGCCCACATACTTGCTCAACCATAAAGATTAATTTTTCTTCTTTCAGAGCCAGCCACATAACTCCTTAGAAGATAATATTGCTTTCTCAATCGTGTAAGGGATCACGATGATCCACCACTTGCCATGTACCTGCAGATACCTTTGGTGAACTTTATGAGTAATTCCAGTGTATTTTTTCCCTTAAAGATAGCAACTGGTACAGGACAGACTCAGTCAGATGACCTGAGGAGATACTGGTCCACACCTAATGGAAGTTTTGAGCTTAAATACACAGGACTTTATTAATGTTACTAGTGGTATTACTTGTATCCTATTTTACCAGGTTATTTCTTGTCTTGCCAAATGTGTGACTGAGCCTCTAACAAAAATAATGATGACTGATGACTAGGCAAGTTGAAATGACTGATCAAATATACAGTCTTATAAGGTCAATGGTTGTTATGGTGTAACTCTGGATATGGGAAGAAGTAACAAGGGGGTCATTTGCAGGACCATAACAGACTAGCAAGACAGATAGTCCAGAGGCTTCTGGATGCTGTTAACAGAGATAGTCAGTAATAGCACAGTAAGTGGCCTATCAATGAAATCCTTGCCTGACCTGAGAATGAGCATTCTGAGTATCATGGGACACACTGATGATGAAATGCCTCCCAAACCCTGGTCGAAATTAAGACTGAAGGGGAGGGATGATAAAATGGAGAACATGGCCCACCATCCAGCTCTACAAGAATCAAGTCATTAGCCACAGCAGGCACTGACCTATAGCACACCCACCCTGAAAGGAATTCAGGGTGAGGATCAGGATGAGGCATTTTGTGCTCTGGTAAAACTGGTAGAACTGACTTTCAGACAGATATACTCAGGAGAAAATTCTGTGAATCCTGTTTCTTGCATCTTCCTATATTCAGAGAAGCACTAAAGCCATTAACTTAGATATACTATTTCCTACAAATAGCAATGACCTTCTATCAAGATGTATGCTTGAACTGCATCCACCCCTTGGCCAATATCACATATATACTGGCCTCTCCCTTACCTCTTTGGAACAGTTTTCAGAGCTCTCTGGGTTATGATCCCCAGGTTGGCACAGGTAAGTTTTTCCATTTCTTTCTTAGATTGACTATCAATTAAATGTTTTATTGACAGTCTTATAGAGCCAAATACAAGACATCATTGCCTGAAGCCAACCAGATGATAGGAATGGTGAGTACGCTGAGGCGCTAAGGGTGTTCTCCCACCTAAAGACAGCAGGGGCCATGCTGGCTTAGCTAATAGTTGCCTCTAAGGAATTTGGATCCAGTATTGCCATACTGCAGGGCTTCCCTCATGGGGCGTCCCAGGTGGCAGCAGGGGTAAAGAACCATCTGCCAATGCAGGAGACTTAAGAGATATGGGTTCAACCACTGGATATGGATGATTCCCCGGAGAAGGGCATGGCAACCCATTCTGGTATTCTTGCCTGGAGAATCCCATGGACAGAGGAGCCTGGCAGGCTACAGTCCATGGGGTAGCAAAGAGTTAGACATGACTGAAGCAACTTAGCCCACATGCACATTGCCATACTATCTGATTTTTTTCAGGAAAAGCTAGAAAACATTTGTGTGAAGAAATCAAACCATTATGTTACCAACACAATTTTTTAAGTTTAAAAAAAATTATGTATAAGCCAATCAAAACATGTCCACAGGGCCCTAATTTTCTATCTCTATAATTTTCCTCAGGCTACTGGGCCTTACCATCCTCTTCTCCCAAAAGGAATGAGAGAAGCTCAGAAACAATGAACATTACAGGGAGAAACCATCTATTTTTAAAGGGCAATAAATAATTCTTATTTACCTTTGAATTGCACAAGCTTTGTGACATCCCAGCTTAACAATGTTCACTCAAAATAACTTCAAATATCTTTTACTTTGTAACAACAACAAAAAAAAAGCTGAAATAGGACTATCACTTCCCAAATTTCAAACTGGTTCTTAATGGTGCAATTCAAGCCTTTTTCATCTTGCTAATGAAAATGGTACACTGACGAGGCATTTCATGCATTCAAAGGTGCTGACACAGCCCTCTGAAAAGAAAAGACCCATACCTTCCAATAATCAGTTGATTAATCTTCTGACTGAGATGACCAAATATTTTGTGACTGTACAGATAGAAAACATTACCTGCAAGGTCAGCCTAGTGTATTTTGAGAGCACAGATTGGAGTTGATATTTTACAGCTCCCAGAAGAGTATTAACTGTATTTCTATCTCTTTTCAAAGGCAATAGCTATTTTTAATCTGAAAAAAATTTTTTCTATATATTAAAAAAAAATCACCCTGCCTCTCACAACCCCATTTCTGCAAATATGATTTTTTTAGAATGAGGGAATTTACAGTTGCAAAACACACTGGAGGTCATTCAGGTCAAACCTCTGATTCAGTGGGGAATTCATGCTATAGAGCCTCAACAAATGACGAGTAGTCTCTGCTTAAGTAACTGGTGAAACTGAACCAACCTCTAAGGATTTAGGCTCCCATGCAGAATAGTAAAACTATGACCCGGAATGCTTTCTCTTCCCCCATCTCAAGTTCACACATAACAAAGTGAAAGATCCTGGTTTCCCTGGAGGCTCAGTGGTAAAGAAACTGTCTGCCAATGCAGGAGATACGCGTTCTATCCCTGGGTCAAGAAGATCTGGAGAAGGAAATGGCAACCCACTCTAGTATTCTTGCCTGGGAAATCCCATGGACAGAGGACTATAGTCCATGGGGTTGCAAAGGGTCGGACATGACTTAGCAACTAAACAACAAGAAGGATTTGGGCTTGTATGCAGAATGGCAAAACTGTGGCTTGGAATGCATCTCTCACCCCATCCCTGCTATTAACTCTTGCTATCATGTTCTGCTCTCTCCTTAGTAATCCTCAGCACCAACAAACACCCAATGGGCTGGCGTCCCAAGCATCATTCGTGACTCACAAGTATCTGATTATTTAAAGCAGTGAAATATCACATTTGGCACCTCTCCTGAGAGGCAGCTGCTGTGTTTAGCTGGTGTGGTGAGCAGTTGGTGGGTCCTACCCACTGACAGGCCAAGTCAAAAATAATCAGTGCCCACGTCAGCAGTCAAAACAACACAGTTTCACTGAAATCCCCATATCTGTGGTACTAATGTGGCCGAAACAGGAAACTGAAACCTGTGTGGAAAACAGAAAGGCAGACCACCTTTCCAGTTTGCTGGCCTTTTGGTCCCCTTAAAGAAGAACAGATCACTTGTCTTTATAGAATTGGTCTGAAATGCTTGAATCTGTGTCGAAGATATATTACCATCATAAGTCAAATGAATGTATTATGCCCATTTATTTCTAACCAAAATAAATTGTTTCAATTTTTAGAGAAAAAATATATTTGCTATGGAAGTTGGACATTTTAAAATATTGATTTAATGTGGTGTCGAATTTCCAATAGTAAGGGTACCTGTGGTTTCTAGGGCTCTTAAAATAATGTTTTGGAAGCTAGCTGTCTTCATTTTCCCTATTTGTATCCATGACACAGCTATTAATCTTTGGACAGTTACATATTATTAAAATATCTTCCAATTAATGTTTTGTCCTTTCACTTTCTTTCCTGGTTAATTTACATGGAAAAGAAGCACTTAATTTGATGCATTCAGTTTTATTAATCTTTTCTTGTACATTTTGTGTCTTATGTGTTTGTTTAAGAAATATTTTCCATCCTAACATTTAAAATAGCGTTTGATATTTTTCTCCTAAAAGATTTACAGCTTTGCCTTTCAGAAATAAGCCTCATGTGAGGTAAGACTCAAATTCTATTTCTGTCAGCATGATAACAAATTGTTAGACCTATATTCTCACTGACTGATGATGCCATATCTGTTGCATTATCAGCATGTCATAAATGCAGATTCTGCTCTGGGCTCTCGATCCTTATTCAGGAGTTACTTTCTCTATGAAGCATAAATACCACTTCATTAAATGCTGCAAATGCAGACTAAGTCAATATCATAGAGAGTAAGTTCCCACACCACATTCTTCTTCAGGCAAGTTTTGGCCATTTTGCTTTTCCTCAAATTTTTAGAATCAGCTTGTCAAGCTTCTCAAAAATCTCTATTGGTACTTTTATTAAAATTGTGTTGAATCTCTAGCTTAATTTGTAGAGAACAGGCATCTTCTGATGCTAAATTTTCTAATTCACTAATTAAATATCTTTATTTATTCTATTCTTCCTTAATGTCTTTGAAGAAGTTTTATAATCTTCTCTACAAAATCTTATGCAGTTTTTGTTAGATTTATTCTTGTATACTGTTATACTTTTGTGCTATTGCAAAGATTATTTGAAGTACATTTGTTTGTTGATAGTGTATAAAAATTCAATTAACTTTTTTATATCTTACAGTCAGAAACATTGCTAATTAATTCTACTAATAAGTCTAAAAACATTTTGAAGGTTTTATTTAGGTAATCATTTTTTTACAAATAATAATTTTCTTTCTTCCTGCTTTGTATCTTTTATTATTTTTCTTTTGTAATATCTTGGCTGCCCTTAATGTAATGAAGATAGAAAATAAAATAATCTTAAATTTCTTTGGAAAAAGCACTATTTATTAAGGATATATGATCTTACTGTTCATAGAGATTTAGTTCAGAGCATTTTGCTCAGGATTTCTTGTGTGACTTTAGAAGTAGGATAACATTCACTTTCTAAAACTGTGTTCAAAGAATATTCTTTTGTTTTTCTATTTCTTGGAAAATGTATAACATTAGGACTACCGCTTGAAAGTTTGATAGGGTTCTTTTGTGCAACTAGCCTTTTTCACTGCAGGAAGAACTGAGATTACTCAGTTTTTTAAATGTTACAGAAATTGTCCTGCCTTCTATTTCTTCTGGAGTCAGTTTGGACCAATTATGTGTTTCTCAGAATTTGTGTTTCATTGATGCTTTTAAATCTGTTGACATAAACGTGTGTAGTAGCTTCTGATTACCTTGTCAATCTCTTTCATATTTGTAATTATGATCCTTTTCTCTATCTAACATGGGATATTTTTGCCTTCTCCTTGGCTTTGGATGGGTCTCATCAGATATTTATTTTATTAATCTTGTCAAAGAACAACTTTTGGTTTTGCCATTCTCACTATTTATCTTTGACTTCTTATTTTGTTAGTTTCTGTTCCTGGTATAATTATTATCTTTCTTCTATATTTTCTTGGGTATATTCTGCTGTTCTATGCTCTTCTTAAGACAGTTAGCTCAGTAATTTTAAATCCTTTCACAGTTGTAATAGAAACCAAGTAAGTATTTGTGACTAACAATAACAGATGTTTTTATATTATATTTTTATAGTTGCTGAAATCTCAAAATATCATTTACATTTATAATTAAAGTTACAGTTATTAGAACCACCACTAAATCTTACTACTAATAAAGGCATGTCTGTTACTAAATCATACATTTTTAAAAAGACTTTGATAACTATTCTTATGTAATGGATTTTATTTTACTTTTACATATTTTATTTTATACATTGCTGTTGCTGTTGCTGTTAAGTCGCTTCAGTCGTGTCCGACTCTGTGTGACCCCATAGACGGCAGCCCACCAGATCCACCGTCCCTGGGATTCTCCAGGCAAGAACACTGGAGGGGGTTGCCATTTCCTTCTCCAATGCGTGAAAGTGAAGTCGCTCAGTCGTGTCCAACCGTCAGCAACCCCATGGACTGCAGCCTTCCAGGCTCCTCCATCCATGGGATTTTCCAGGCAAGAGTACTGGAGTAGGGTGCCATTGCCTTGGAATTACTATTATGTGAAGGAACCTATAAGCTCATCAGATTTCTATAGAGAAAAAAATGTGTAAAATCCCTTTGGTTAGATCTTAATTCAGGATTAGCAGGTTTGGCTTCAATGCTTTGCCAGGAGCCAAAGTCTCCAGGTATTCAGTGCCTTCATAGGTGTTTTCCTTCATGTAGTTTGCTTTCTTTTTCATAACTTACCCCTCTGTGAGTTTTCAGCTCATTTAGTTTTTATTTTTGTTAGGGTTTTTTGTTTGTTTGTTTATTTTTGCCATTGGATATTTCTCTTATTTTATAGCAAACCCAGTGATAAATTAAATACATTACTGGTAGTTTACTAATTACACATTATATTTTAACAAAAAAAATCCCTTAGATTATGTAGCCCATTGAAGTGAAGTGAAAGTCACTCAGTCATGTCCAAGTCTTTGCAACCCCATGGACATACAGTCCATGGAATTCTCCAGGCCAGAATACTGGAGTGGGTAGCCATTCCCTTCTCCAGGGGATCTTCCCAACACATGGATGGAACCCAGGTCTCCTGCATAGGAGGCAGATTCTTTACCAGCTGAGCCACCAGTGAAGCCCAAGAATACGGGAGTGGGTAGCCCATCACTTCTTCAGCTGATGTTCCCGACTCAGGAATCGAACCGAGTTCTCCTACATTGCAGGCAGATTCTTTACCGGCTGAGCTACTAGCCCATTATTCTGCTACAAAAAGATGTCTCATCCAGAATTTTCCAACTTTTACTTAAGCTGGCTTGGGAAAAATGTCTATCATAATTTATTAAAAATTCTGACCTATAGATTTATAGTCAAAACAGATTCTGTCCCTGGAAGGACAATTTTCCACAGTGAGATCTTATACCTCTTACACATCTAACCCGAAATAGTCTTTTCTAATGGCAAAATTCAAAATTTTAAACATGGAAAACTAGTCTTCAGATTTTAAACATCAGTTGCTGTTTCCTGGTTTAACAGGGACATATACAACCTTCTCTCTTTTTAAAAAAATTGGAAACAACCCTTTCTTTAATGAAATGGAAACTCTGGATGCTCCGTGTCTTGGTCCTCCACCTGGCCTGGTCTCCACCATGCCTTCTCTGCTCCCTCAGCCTCACAGCCAGAGCTTCAAAGGTCTCAGAATCCTGTTTCCTGTTATATACTATAATATCCATACTGATTGATCAGTTATTTTTTCTGTATCTTTCAAAATTCTAAATCTCAGTGCCATTTTGTTTAACTTCTTACCTAAAAGGGTAAAGGCATTCCACTGGTACAGGAATAATTTGTTTCTTGGAACACAGTATATACTTAAGATACAGTATCTTGTACAATATGCATAGCTATTGTTTAGGCTCTAAGTCATGTCCTACTCTTTGTGATACCATAGATTCTAGCCCTCCAGGCTTCTCTGTCTGTGGGATTTCCTAGGCAAGAATACTGGAGTGTGTTGCCATTTCCTTCTTCAATATGTACAGTATATGATATTAAACATACATATATATAGTATAAGATATTAAATATGCTTGAGTCATAATTATTTTCCTTTGTTTTCAAGTAATTCTGCACCTGGTTGCTCTAATTCATATTTCCCTTCCTCTTTACACTTTCATTGGTTTTAGTTATTTTTGTTCTGTTTAGGCTTTTCAAATTAAATAGGCAAAAAAAAATTCTTGTTTTAACTTACATTTTTATGACTAGTGCTGTTGAATATTTTATCTGTGTTCTTAGAAGAGCTGACTAAGATATTCCAGCAAAAAGTCATTCTCCTTTCAAATGTACCTTATTTTTCAGACTTACGGCCAGTTTATGGTTAACCTAATAACTAACTACCAGTTTTCATATTATCAGCTTTTTGATTGACTTCTATGATGTGATTATTTTCCAAAGTGATTAGATCCAATTCCTTGTGCCTTGCTTCTCAAATTCTTTTATGGTTTCTTTCTAGCTAATTTGTTTTAATTATCTAGGGATCAAACTAAATAAACTGAATGATTTGAAGTACCTGAATGATGGCATCTGGTCCCATCACTTCATGGCAAATAGATGGGGAAACAGTGGAAACAGTGGCTGACTATTTTCTAGGGCTCCAAAATCACTGAAGATGATGATTGCAGCCATGAAATTAAAAGACGCTTACTCCTTGAAGGAGAAGGCAATGGCACCCTACTCCAGTACTCTTGCCTGGAAAATCCCATGGACAGAGGAGCCTGGAAGGCTGCAGTCCATGAGGTCGCTGAGGGTCGGACGCGACTGAGCGACTTCCCTTTCACTTTTCACTTTCATGCATTGGAAAAAGAAATGGCAACCCACTCCAGTGTTCTTGCCTGGAGAATCCTAGGGACGGGAGAGCCTGGTGGGCTGCCGTCTATGGGGTCACACAAGAGTCGGACACAACCGAAGTGACTTAGCAGTACTCCTTGGAAGGAAAGTTATGACCAACCTAGACAGCACATTAAAAAGCAGAGACATTACTTTGTCAACAAAGGTCCATCTAGTCAAGGCTATGGTTTTTCCAGTAGTCATGTATGGATGTGAGAATTGGACTATATAAAGAAAGCTGAGTGCCAAAGAAATGATGCCTTTGAACTGTGATGTTGGAGAAGACTCTTGAGAGTCCCTTGGACTGCAAGGAGATCCAACCAGTCCATCCTAAAGGAGATCAGTCCTGGGTGTTCATTGGAAGGACTGATGTTGAAGCTGAAACTCCAATACTTTGGCCACCTGATGTGAAGAGCTGACTCATTTGAAAAGACCCTGATGCTGGGAAAGATTGAGGGTAGGAGGAAAAG
>NW_011495080.1:1268461-1287455 GCF_000754665.1 Bison bison bison
AGGAGAAGGGGACAACAGAGGATGAGACGGTTGGATGGCATCACCGACTCAATGGACATGGGTTTGGGTGGACTCCGGGAGTTGGTGATGGACAGGGAGGCCTGGCGTGCTGCGGTTCATGGGGTCGCAAAGAGTCAGACACAACTGAACAACTAAACTGAACTAAAAGATAGCATCAGCCATTTTAGGGGTAGAATATTTTTATAAAACTTCAAAATGGTCATTCGATTCAGTTGTAGCTATAAACACTTACAGATATAATTGGAGGAGAGAGAGAGAGTCAAATCCAGCACTCCTTTTTTGTAAATCTGACAACCAATATCCAGAAAGGAAAACTGATTTACCAATATTACAGAGAAAGTTATTGGTAAATCTAAGATTTGAACACAAATATCCTGGGTCTTTTTTACTGACTTATACGGATTTTACCATCATACAATTTTTTTCCAAATTGGAAAAAGAAATTATGACAAACAACACATTTTTATATTCAGAGTGACATTTACATGTCAACTTTAGAAAAATATTAAATTTTCTCTGACCAGGATGTCAACCCATTAGAGTGGGAGGTATATGTTAAACCCTCATTGGTTTTTGCTTGATAGTTTCAAACTCTTAAAAAACACTTAGGCTATATCCCATTTAGTAAGTGCTAGATAAACAGCCATAGATTGAGCCTGCCATAATGATGTTTCTGGCATAATTTTAAAATGAATCTATTTCAGTGCCTTTATTTTTTTTTAAATGAGCTTAACTAGAGTTAGTGATTTAATGAATGACTTTTTTCTGCACAACATCAAACTGAACATGGAATTTAGTCCTTATATCACTTATACAAAACCCAACCCACACAAACAATTTGGGTGTATAGTAGATCTTGTTAAAAAGCTGGAGGCTGCTGCAGCTTCAAATTTCTACTGGCATGTATGTATATTAAGTCACTTCAGTCATGTCTGACTCTTTGCGACCCTATGGACTGTAGCCTGCCAGGCTTCTCTGTCCATTGGGATTCTCCAGGCAAGAATACTGGAGCAGGTTACCATGCCCTCCTCCAGGGGACCTTCCTGACCCAGGGATCAAAGGCACGTCTCTTATGTCTCTTGCATTGGAAGGTGGGTTCTTTACCACTAATGCCATCTGGGAAGCTTCAAATTTCTACCTAGAAGGTGAATATGAACATTCAGCAATCAGGTTGGGAGAAGAGGTAGGTAGGGGCATGTTTTGAAGATGCTTTTGCAGATCAGCTCACTATTTTGGTTTAGACTGTATTTTTCTTTGAGGGATCAGGAAGGCATTTGGATTTAAGAAATGTCTTTACAGGGAAGAACTTTCTGGTCAGCCTGCTATTAAATGAGTGTCCTGGACCTTTCCTGATGACATAGCATCCAGCACACATCATGTTATGCCTCCTTCTTCTTCCACCTTTCTCCCTTCTCTGCCTTCACAGCTCTCTTTGCACTTCATGAAGAGCCAAAAAAAAAATCTTTTCCACTGACATATTTGCCCTTTTCTTGGATGTCTTGGTGCCAGTATGCCTTCTACAAACATTTAGATAAAATTCCAGCCAAAAACAGTTCACTATGTATGAGCAATTCTAATGCCAGCCATTTAGGTAATAACACTTTTTCACCATAGTCTACAATAAGCAGACAATCAGCTACGAGGGCTTAACGCAGACATACAGTTTACCACAGCACTTAACAGTTTCTAAACTCTAAATAATCTCTAAACCATAGCATGTAACAATCTTTCAACTCTGCTTATCTTTCTCTGCTAAGCAGCTTCAGCCGTGTCCGACTCTTTGCAACCCTATACACTGTAGCCTGCCAGGCTTCTTTGTCCATTGGATTCTCCAGGCAACAATACTGGAGTGGGTTGCCATGCCCTACTCCAGGGGATCTTCCCAGTGCAGGGACTGAACACATGTCTCTTACCTCTCCTGCACTGGCAGGTGGGTTCTTTACCACTAGTGCCTTCTGGGAAGCCCTATCTTTCTCTACTTTCCTAAATTCGTTACATTCCCGATCAATTGCTTTTCTACCTAAGAAAGTAAACATTATCTTGCTTGTTCTACCAACTTCTCATCTTGTTTTCAAACAGAGTCTTTCTCAGCCCTCTTCTCCACTGAAAAGGCCCCTTCTCCCAATTTCCTGTCTGGCCCCAACTGGCTGCCACCCCTTGCCTGGCTCTCCTAAATCAAGGAATAATTAATCTAATAATTCCCAATGTTTAAAGAATTCTGAAAATATATTCTTCTCCTTCTTTACTCATGGTTCTCAATTTTCAAATCAAGCACTCAAATATTTATTATTCTTCTATTCTAGATCTTTCAAGTGAAAATGATGGTCTCCAATTTACATGCTCCCATTAGCACATACGGCAGTAATTTAAAACTCCTACATTGAAAACACCCCGAGTGTCTTCCCACCAAAAAGATGACAAGTGAACAACAAGGTTAGAGAATTTTCATCAAAAATGTCCACGTCTTTGTAATGATGTTATACTGTTTCTCCCAAAACCAAAAGGATATATTTCATTATCCTCTCAGATACTGATTTTTATAAAGAAGTGTTTAAAAGTCATTCTACCTATAGTATCATATTCTGATCTCATTTCCCCCTGCTTTTCAGTCTCTAATAAAAATCACCACTCAATCCATATGTGAAACCATCCTGTAACAAGGGAATTTAAGTTTTCCCTAGTGGCTCAGTGCGGAGAAGGCAATGGCACCCCACTCCAGTACCCTTGCCTGGAAAATCCCATGGATAGAGGAGCCTGGAAGGCTGCAGTCCATGGCGTCGCTGAGAGTCAGACACGACTGAGTGACTTCACTTTCACTTTTCACTTTCATGCATTGGAGAAGGAAATGACAACCCACTCCAGTGTTCTTGCCTGGAGAATCCCAGGGATGGTGGAGCCTGGTGGGCTGCCATCTATGGGGTCGCATAGAGTCGGACATGACTGAAGTGACTTAGCAGCAGCAGTGGCTCAGTGATTAAAAATCCACCTGCCAATGCAGAGACACAGGTTGAATCCCCGATCCAGGAAGATCCCATATGCTCTTCACAGCATCTAAGCCCGTGCACCACAACTATTGAGCTTGTGCTCAAAAGCCCAGAAGCCACAATTATTGAGCCCATGTGCCACAACTACTGAAGCCATTGTGCCCAGAGCCCATGCTCTGGAACAGCTAAAGATACCACAATGAGAAAGAAGCCTGTGCCCTGCAACTAGAGAGTAGCTCCTGTTCTCCACAACTAGAGAAAAATCTGAGTAGCAACAAAGACCCAGCACAGCCAAAATAAATAAATAAATAAAATCAGTTTAAAAAATTTTTTTAAATAAGGGAATTTAATGTCCCTGGGAGAAATGTTTTTGTTGTGCTCAGTTAAGTGGCTCAGTAGGAGAAGAAGCATTTGTAAGGCTTTGCAAAAGTACTGATTCAGTACTTCCAAACAAATTGCTTCAGGAGTCTTCAGATCCATCATATCCTTTGACGATGGCTCTTCATTGTGAAAATAACTTTCTTTAATGAATGTCTTAAATCAGGCACTGATTTCATGAAATATTCTCTCTAGTTCTTATTTCTTCTTTCTGCCTTTTAATATAACTATTTGGCTAGCCAAAGAAGGAATTTAATTCAGGAGGAGTGGGAAGGAAGGCAGACGGGAGAGAATGGACAAAATCTCAGAAGCGAACAAAATTAATTTTGAAGTGCTGTATAATCTAGCGAGTATCAATACAAGAGGCAGCATTATGCTCAACAAGTGGATATTTTACAAGAAATATCACTTAAGTTTTAGAAATTCTGCAGTGACCAGTCAGTTAAGGCAGGCATGATATTGATGAACAGTGATTCATAAGGTGAGATTCAATGCAAAATATATTGTGCATCTCCCACCTCATGGAACTTTTCAGGTTAGAGTTTTCTTTTTTATCTAGTTCTCAAATTTAAGCCAAAATTGAGATGTTAACTCCATCAGGTAAGGGATAAATCTAGCAGTTCTCCACTTGTATCATAAAGGAAACTAGAGATTTGAAAGAAAATCTTCAAGGCACCAATCCTGGCCTTCTAGTGATAGCTAACTAGTATGATAAGTTTTCTATGGTTCTTTGGGTCTTCAAAAATCCTCAGTTTTTTTCCCTTTATTATCAATATTTCTTTCTCATCATTTAGTATCAATATGTATACACCATGTGACCCTGACTTAATATCTTATTATGTATGACATTTCAAACCCTATCAGACTGCAGCCCACCAGGCTCCTCTGTCTATGGGATTTTCCAGGCAAGGATACTGGAGTGTTTTGCCATTTCCTTCTCCAGGGGATCTTCCCGAGCCAGGGATCAAACCTGGGTCTCCTGCACTGCAGGCAGATTATTTACCAACTGAGCTACCAGGGAAGCCCATCAAGTAATAGGAAACAACCAAATATGTCTTCAGACCCTGAGAAAATCTACTTCCATTTTTTGCAGGTTAAATCATCCCCATCCCAATAAGTCTCCACACAGAACATTATTTTCTAACTAAATATTTTGGCTTGTCTCTTAGAGAATCTTAAAAATGTTCACATGTACCTAAGCTCCTGGAACTGATAATAAGATTCTAACTAGTTTCTGACTAGTGAACATTAATACAACTTGTTCTACTAAATATTCTAATACAGAAATATGCAGTTGAAAGAATCTTATCTCCTAATGATCCTCAGTATCCCACAGGTACAAAGTAGGCTTGTAGCAACTCTTCCCCGAAGTCAACCATATGGAGAAGAAACCATAAACTCCCACCACTGCCACCCTCTTTGTGATGGGAATAAGCTCACAAGCCCTTGCTGCTCCCTATTCTGTGGGTTACCAAGGAAACTGCATGTCACATAAATATACTTGGCATTTGAGAGGTGTTCCCTGAAGACCTACTCTTCCATTTGCTTTTAATGAGATCTTTTTACTGACGCACAGCTAAGTAACATAACAAACTCTAACCAACGGTTCCCTGAATTCATAGACGTTCCTTGCAGTAGGGGAATGTACAATGCCAATAACATGGTAAAATTTGGTGCAAGCAATGGTCCCTCCTACGTCCAGGGGTCAGAGAATGCTTATAAGCTGAATGTCTTAGAAGCCTCTTCACAGACCAACCCTCCTGAGAAAGATCAAGTCAGAGATACAGTGTTTCTTCAATGACAAAGCCCTCAGCTGTCTTCATCCTCATGGGCTTTCATTCCACTCTTCTTCCTCTCATGCCAAAGCCCCAGCTCCTCTGAAGTCCAGGATCCATTGGAGGGTATCAACCATTCATACCTCCATTTGATTCCACATGGCACAGAGGGAGGAGGAATTTTAGATCCTAAAATTAGGGTAAGAAGGGGCTGGAAAAAAGCCTCATAGTTGTCTGGACTTCAAACTGGATATGTGAAAACTGGTAAGAATTTCTGTACTAAAAAGGTGAATCTACTACCAACATATCTCCTATTTCTCATACTGAAATGGTGTCTGAATCTTTGCTAGCTTAAAACTCACTTTAGAAACACTTCTAGCATAGCCAGGCTTCAGGAAGAGAATATAGGTAGAGGTGGGAATGGAGAAAATCATTCCAACATAAGTTAAAAAGTAAATTTTAATATTCATTTATCCATATCCAAAAACATTTTTATTTTTACCATAGAAAATTTTGAACACATACAAAAGCTGAGAAAACAGTGCCATAATTCTTACATACCCATCACCCCGCTTCAACAATTATCAAGCTCAAATTGTTTTGAAACAAATCCCAATTATTGTATCATTTCATCCATAAATATATCAGACTGTACCTCCAAAAAGTCATAACACCATGACTCTTTTAAAACATAACTATAATAACATTATCCAAAAATAGCAAAAAGTTTAGTACCATCAAATATCCAATTAGTCTTCAAATTTCTCAAATTGTCTCACAATTTTTTAATGTATTTGCTCATATTAGGATCAAAATGTTCTGCACTTGGTTGATACATCTCTTAAGACTCCCTGAATCACAAATTCAACTCTCCATCTTATTTCATTCTAATGCGCTTGTTGAAAGAATGAGAGTATTTTTCCTGTGTACTTGGCCCAGCCTAGATTTTGAAATTTCATCCCTGTGGTCATTTAGCATGATTCTCTGTCCCATGTATATTGATTAGATTCAAGCTCCTTTCTTGAAAAGAATACCTTGGGGTGTGTGTGTACTCAGTCATGTCCGACTCCATGGACTGTAGCTCACCAGGCTCCTCTGTCCATGGAATTTTCCCAGCAAGAATACTGGAGTGGGTTGCCATTTCCTACTCTAGAGGATCTTCCAAGCCCAAAGATCGAATCCACATCTCTTATGTCTCCTGCACTGACAGGCAGGTTCATTACTACTAGCGCCATGTGGGAAATCCTAGGAGTACCTTAGAATGGTTTATGTACCTTCACTACAAGGTGGTTAATGGCTGAGTGTCTCTATTTCATAATGTTACAATGCACTGCAATAATTACCTAGATTGTTTTAATTCTTTAGATGGAACTCTAAAAGATTTAGGCAAATTGCAATGTGTATATCCTAGAAATAAGAACTGTGGACTCAAAGATGAATAAGATATGGTCTTGCTCAGTAAAATCTTATAACTTAAGGGGTGGGAAATAAGAAGCGGAAATAGAAACCAACTGTTATAATGCCAGGCAGGCTCTGCCAATACCAGATAAGTTGGTAGTATGAGGTTGTCTAATAGAAAAAGATCCACTGGCTAAGCAGTAAAGGAGTGCATCCCAGATTAAACCAACGTCGGAAAGAAGGAGGCATACAGAAGACCACTGGGAGTATATAGTGAAATTCAGCCTCTCTGATCATCAATACTTTTTTTTCAGCTATACAATGAGAAAGCTGATTTAAAACTTCTTTAGGGACTTTCCTGGTGGTCCAGTGACTAAGACTCTATGCTTGCAATGCAGGGGGCTAGGGTTTGATCCTTGGTCAGGGGACTAGATCCCACATGCTGCAACTAAGATACAGCAAAACTAAATAAATAAATAAATATGCAAGCTTCTTAAGTTTTATTTGTCCTTCCTTTCACCTCTAAGTTTCTAGCAAACCATATATTTAACCTACAATATGCCCAAAATACTCACATATTTGTAGCAAAAGGATAGTTAGCAAATCAAATGATAACAAAATTTGATATGAAATTATTTGCTATTCATTTCTCCAATGAAAGTGTCAGAGGAAGATAAGTCAGTGGTTAAGATATCTGAAGCATTTCTGCAAAATATTTCTGGCTAACTTCAAAATATGATCACTCCAATTCTTCATTGAGTTAAATTTAATATTAAAACATGACTTTCCAAGCACTCAGTGGATTGTGGGCAGGAGTATAAATTAGAATAATAACCATTTGAGGAGGAAATTTGGAAATATCTGGTAATAACATAAATTTACATACATTTCTGGCATTATAATTTAGGCAATAAATTCTATATGAACACTCACACAAATATGCAAATATGATGACTGTATCTTTATTTGTGATAGTCGTAAACTGAAAACAATTGGTGGCATTGTTCAGTTGATAAGTCATGTCTGACTGCGACCCCATGGATTGTAGCACACCAGAATTCCCTGTCCTTCACTTTCTCCTGGGGTTTGCTCAAACTCATGTCCATTGAGTTGGTGATGCCATCCAACCATCTTATCCTCTGTTGTCCCCTTCTCCTCCTGCCTTCTATCTTTCCCAGCATCAGGGTCTTTTCCAATGAGTCATTTCTTCCCAGCAGGTATCCAAAGTATTACAGCTTCAGCTTCAGCAACAGTCCTTCCAATGAATATTAAAGGTTGATTTCCTTTAGGATTGACTGGTTTGATCTCCTTGCAGTCCAAGGGACTCTCAAGAGTCTTCTCCAACACCATAATTCAAAGGCATGAATTCTTTGGCACTTAGCCTTCTTTATGGTCCAACTCTCACATCCATACATGACTCATGACTACTGGAGAAACCATAGCTTTGACTATATGGACCTTTGTTGACAAAGTGATGTCTCTGCTTTTTAAAACACTATCTAAGTTTGTCATAGTTTTTCTTCCAAGGAGCAAGAGTCTTAATTACATGGCTGCAGTCACCATCCTCAGTGATTTTGGAGTCCAAGAAAATAAAACCTGTCACTATTTCCAGTTTTTCCCCTTCTATTTGCCATGAAGTGATGAGACCAGATGCCATGATCTTGGTGTTCTAAATGTTGAGTTTTATGCCAACTTTTTCACTCTCTTCTTTCACTTTCATCAAGAGGCTCTTTAGTTCATCTTTGCTTTCTACCAGTTTCCCTGATAGCTCAATGGGTAAAGAATCCATCTGCAATGCAAGAGCTGCAGGAGACGTGAGTTCAATCCCTTTTGAGAAGATCCCCTGGAGAAGGAAATGGCAACCCACTCCAGTATTTCTGCCTGGGAAATCCCATGGACAGAGAAGCCTGGTGAGCTACAGTCCTGAGGTTGCAAAGAGTTGGACACGACTAAACACATAAGCACATTAAATTGGTATCATCTCCCTATCTGAGGTTGTTGATATATCTCCCAGCATCTTGATTCCAGCTTGGCATTCATCCAGCCCAGCATTTCACATGTTGTACTTTGCCTAGAAGTTAAATAAGCAAGGTGATGATCTACAACTTTGACATACTCCTTTTCCAATTTTGAACCAGTCCACTGTTTCATGTCCGATTCCATTTATTGCTTCTTGACCTGCATACAGGTTTCTCAGGAGACAGGTAAGGTGGTCTGGCATTCCCAACTCTTTAAGAATTTTCCACAGTTTGTTGTGATCCACACAGTCAAAGGCTTTAGCATAGTCAATGAAGCAGAAGTAGGTGTTGCTCTGGAATTCCCTTACTTTTTCTATGATCCAATGGAAACAATTACACCCATCAAAAGAGGACTAATTTTTAAGATGCTAGTGATTTGTTTACAAAAAGAATACCCTAGATTTCCAACTACTTGTATGAACATCACTGCACAGTTTCAAGTGAAATTAATTAGTATACATATGTCCTGTTTAATTCTTAAAGTGTCTTTCTACTTGTGTATCTCTATGTATGTGTGTATGTATATTCATGTTTTTAGTAGAAAATGTCTGCAAGTATGAAAAAAAAACAAAAGTTTTGTCAGTATTTTACTTTTAGAAGGTATAACTAAGGGTGATTTTCCTTACTACTACTTCTATATTATTTGAATGCTTTACCTATATTTATTCTATATTATTTGATTGCTTTTCAAATTAGAAAAAGGGCAACAATTTTTTTTAACAAATGCTTTTATATTCCCAGGTACATTTCCTTTGTCTCCTCTCTCTTCTGCTTCAAATCCCCCATCACATTGACCATGTCTTATCTTACCACAAACTCTAAGTAAGTAGATAAGAAAACCCTTGCTTGACTCACATGTTCCCCTGGCTTCTGTCCCATCTCCTTCCTTCCCCTCACAAACATGTCCAATTCTGAGGCCACTCACATGGCTGTCCTTCCACACCTCTCCTTCACTTTTTGACCCAATATCACTGGGCTTCTCTCCCTGTCACTCCATATCACTCCTGTCACTGCACTAAAATTTCCTTGATTAAAGTCATCAATGGCTTTCTGATTGTCAAATGATGTGAGCCATGCTGAATCTTCATCTTGGACCTCCCAACTACACTGAACACTTTTCAGCACTGTGTTCCCAAGACTTTCAAGAATTTCCTCCTTGAGATACTGCAACACCATCCTCTTGGCATGATCTTCACACCTGTGCGATCACGTCTGGAGTCTCCTCTCATGAATCCACTCATTTGTGTTACTCCCCAAATGTTCTTTCCTTTGTCCTAGCTCCCCCTGATTCCATCCTTCTCATGTCCTCAAGGTTTTTGATCTACTTTTCATGCCCTCTTATGTATCTTCCACATCTCCCTTCATCCCTTGATGTCATGTCACTGAGCTCGTGTCACTCCGTAAAGTAAACACACACATAATCATCCTATGCCCTCTGTTCTCTACCTCCACACAGAGTGATTTTTCAATTTTTCTTTTCTTTCAAAGCCTAATTTCTTAAAGGAGGATGCTATTTAATCATCACCCACTCACTCTTCAGCCTGAAGGTAGATTTGGTAAAGAGCAAATGAAGCTGAATGTCAGGGCCTCTCAGTGCATGGACCCCTTCCAAGGCTTTATACATGGTTTTGAATTCATAATTGTGTATTCTTTTTCTTATAAAGAGCCCCAAATTGTACAGAAGGCTACCCATAATTTGGATTCTTTCCTCCCTCAGTACATTAAAAACTGGCTTCTAATCTAAACATTCCTCTGAAATTACTGTGACAGAGACCACAATTTCATTCCTAGCTTATAAATCCTTAAGTAATTCCTAGTCTGTTTGACCTCGTGGTGATTTTGTTGCTGTTAACCATCCTTTCCATCTTCCAACTGCTTTTTTATTTATTTTTATTTACTCCTTTTATGTATACCTTTTTAGCTGTGCTGGGTCTTCCTTGCTGGTGCAAGCTTTCTCTAGTTTCAGTGAGCAGGGGCTACTCTCTCGTAGTGCTGGGCAGGCTCTTCATTGTGGGAGCTTCTCTTGTTGCAGAGCATAGGCTTCCTGGGCTGCAGTAGTTGTGGCTCACAGGCTTAGCTGCCCCATGGCATGTGGAATCTTCCTGGACCGGGGATTGAACCCAAGTCCCCTGCAGGCAGACTCTTAACAACCACCAGGGAAGTTCTGCCCTTTCATTTCACTTCCATCTTTCCCTGGGTCTTTATACAATATCCTCTTCTCTTACTCCTTTTCTCTTTGCTGGCCTACCCGCACATTGAATGAATCATCAGGGCTATCAAGTACATCTCTGAAATTTTCCCTTCCATTCACTGCCACCCTCTTTTAGGCTTGCTCTCAGCTTCTACTCTCATAAGTCCCTAAAGTTATGTCATCTCTCTGCCTTCACCCATCCCCACCATTAAAATCCTTAAATGTGGCCTATAGCTTGAGGATGAAATTCAGACTTTATAGTGTACAAAATCTCCATGGCATGTTCTTGCCCTTTCTAGCCTCATCTCAAAACATGGCTCAATTACTACTCTAAGCTCCAACCAAAATACTTACTTTTCCTAGAAGGCATATCCATGCTCTGTACCTACTGCTTTCTGTACCTAAAAAATGATTTCTCATTCCCTTCTATTCTCCTACCTATCATTCTATCTAATTCCTACTCAACATCTAATATTCAGCTTAAGAATCACTCCCTGACTACCTTCCTTTAAATTAAGTTGGTACTACTTATCTATGCTACAACAACACCTGTTTTCTATACCTGCTAACCTGCAGTATTTATCATACACCTTGCAATTGTTGATTTAGTTGTTCCCCAACCAGACAGAATTCCTTAAGAACAAGGAACATGCTTCACTCATCTTGTGCATTTAGCACCAAAAATTATGCTTGGGACAGTAGGCTCTCAACAGGTATTTGTGGAATAAATGAGTAAATAAATTAATGAATGTTCAAAACACTTGAATAGAATTAGTTTGGGAATCTTTTTCCCTCTAAATCTTTCTGCCTAAAGCTTCTTTTAAAATTTAATCATAAGCTGAATACCTTGTTCTCTGTCTCAAATGAAGCTACTAGTTTGATTCTTTTGAATAGTTTATGTTCATAAAATATTTCTTTTCATCAGTCTAATTAATATGTATTCAGTGCCAAATGGTATATGTACTAGGGTCTTTGGGGTTCCAACAAGAACCAGAGATTGAAAGATATTCTTACCAACCAGGTTAATGTCATCTGTGATTATCAGCCACACTCCCAAGTTTTAAGACAATTTATTCACGTTAAAGGAATCAATGGTAGTACAAGTAAGTAAAATATCTATGGAGATATAATTTCAACAAATAGCATTACAAAGAATGATAGTTAGCAACAAAGTTAGGGTTATTAGAGTAAGAGATCTGAAAACCTAAATTCATGACCCTATAACTTCAGTTGCTTTTTATCTAGAAATCGAAAAGATAATTCCTTAGCCTGCTGTTGGCTTCATGTCTTCTCTAGGACACCCTGAAAAGCATCATACACAGGATATGTTCCAGGTGAAGGGAAAGAGAGATTGGCAAAATAAAAGAGAAGACACATTTGATGATAACAGGATATTAACAAAGTATATATTATGAATAGGAAACAAAGCTGGGATAAAGTATATTTGAATCATGCCCCAAAATGAAGCAGACAGCTGATGAATATCCACTTCCTTCTCCACCTCTAGGAAGTAAAGTTATGATTATCAAGAGTCATTGGAGAGGGGGGCTTTGGTGTGTTCTGCTCTCCAATGCTCATTTTCTCTCTTTTTCAGAGAGTGCTTTGGTTCATGAAAAAACTGGATCTCTACAGAACACAGACTGCTCCAAATCAGAGTCCAAAAAAAAGAAACAAAGCAAGTTAGTATGCTGTAACTTGTAGTACTCGCAGCATACTAGGACTTACTCTGCACTCTTTCAGGTCTTAGGCTCAAAGGATAAAGTTAGAACATGAAGGTTTTCTTCTAGGTTAGCCTGCCTTATTAATGTGAATAGGAAAACAGCCAAGATTTCAGAGGTAGCATTCTGATCTAGAGTAAATATTACTCATTTTAAGAAAACTCTACTAAAAAATACATCTTTATGTATTCATTTATGCCTTCAACAAAGAGCTAGTAAATACCTACTATGAGCCAGGCATTGTCCTAGGTACTGGGAATACAAAGTGGACAAAATATATAAAAGTACTTTCTTCACTAAGCTTCACTGCAAGGCAAGCAGCCTGGCAATCAATGAAGTAAAATTCATAAAGTGCCAGATGAGGTAAGTTCTATGGAGAAAAATAATACAGAGGAAGTGGATGGAGAACACTGGGCAGAGATGGTCATTTAAATAAAGTTGATTTTAGAAGCCTTCACAGAGAAGATGATATTTGACAAAGACCTGGAGGAGATGAGGGAATGAGTCATGGGCACATTCAGGAAAAGAAGGGATAAGCCCTGGGGGTACCTGGGAGATTAACTTTTCAGGAAAAGAGAACAATCGTGTCAAGTTTCTGAGAAAGTAGAGTTTTAGAGAAAGAAGGATATGACTGAGTGGGAGGAAACAGATGGAAATGTGCTGAGTCACATGTTCACTGTAGAGACTGAGTGACAGGTCCACAGGGTTCCGTTTTCTATTATCTTTGCTATTAGACGTGTTTGAAATTTTATACAGTATACATTTTTTAAAGCAGAATAAGCTGGATCATTACATAAAATGAAAAACAATCTAGTTCAAAATATATAAAAGTGGGGCACTTCAAATTTGATGTAAAAACAATGACTTTCAAAGAAAATCTCCATCAATTCATATTTGTGATGATCAAGGCTTTCTGTGCCTATTTTTAAGCATTTCAATAATGAAGAAGGCACTGGGCTGGGAGAGTGGACACAGGCATTCTAGGTTTCTCTCTGCCACTAACTGACCTTGCAACCCTGAGCTAGTGAATTGAACATAAGGGCCATGCTGTTCTGTCTCCCTCTCTAAAATAATAAAGGAGTCAGAGCAGATGGCCACGAAGGTTTCTTCCAAATCTAAGACATGATCTTTGTGATGGCTGATTTGCATTAATTTTGATTTTAGTGACTGCCTTGAAGCAAACATATGTTACTAAAGGGTAAAAAAAAAGAAAAAAGAAAAAACATTGTACCAATACAGAATCCTGAGAGATACAAAGAGCTGCCTGAGAATTAGGCAATTCCATTATTTCAACTCCAGACTCTTCTTACAAGATAAATAATAAAATGTAGAGCATAATCTCTGCAGAGATTTGAAAGCTTTTTCAATAAAGGCATAGACAGAAAATACTTTAGGCTTTGGTGCCAAAAAGTTTTTGTTACAACTTCTCAAGTCTGCCATTGTGATGCAAAAGTGTCCATATGGAATATGTAAGTGTTGGGGCTCAGGGGGCTTTGTTTCAAAAACTTTATTTACAAACCAGGCAATAGGCAACATTTATCCCACAGGCTAGAGTTTGCCAAGCCTGGCTCTTTAGCATAGACAGATATTAATAAAAGGATCTTAATATAACCAGAAAATAATATAGAGATAGTAAGTCATATTCATATTCCTCTGCTTCACATTAATGCTAATTTTCCTTTAGCTTAACAGTGATTAACAATAAGATCTAATGTTGTTGAGTTTTATGTCCTAAGCCTAGCGTTTTCTCATCATTCTGCTGCTTCCACTCCAGTGCAAGCCCAACATCTCTTAGTTGAATAACTACAGGTTGTTCTTCAATTGCTCAGTAGTGTCTAAGTCTTTGAGACCCCTGAACTGCAACATGACATGTTTCCCTGTGCTTCACCATCTACTGGAGCTTGCTCAAACTCATGTCCATTGAGTCAGTGATGCCATCCAATCATCTCATCCTCTATCATCCCCTTCCCCTCCTGCTGTCTATCTTTCCCAGCATCAGGGTCTTTTCTAATGAGTCAGCTCTTTGCATCAGGTGGCCAGAGTATTGGAGCCCAGCTTCAGCATCAGTCCTTCCAATGAATATTCAGGACTGATTTCCTTTAGGACTGATGGGTTTGATCTCCTTGCAGTCCAAGGGACTCTCAAGAGTCTTCTCCAATACCACAGTTCAAAAAGCATCAGTTCTTTATTGCTCAGCCTTCTTTATGGTCCAACTCTCACATTCATATATGACTACTGGAAAAACCACTGCTTTGACTATACAGAACTTTGTTGGCAAACTACAGGTTGCCATATTGCAATTCATTCTCTATCTAGCAGGTAGAAAGATCACTTGTTTGAAGGAATCAGATCATTTCAATGTTCTGTTTAAAACCCTTCTTGGCTCTGGGACCCCCTTACCATGGCCTCTTGGACCTTCCGCTATCTGCCCTTTCTGCAACTTCATTCGAAGTCAATCTTTCTCTCACTTTCAATTCTCCAAGATTTCTTTCTGTGTCATGAACTCCTATCTCAAGGTGTCTGCATTTATCAGACTCTCTGGCTGCAATGCCTCTTTTACAGATTGCCATGTTCAGTTCAGTTCAGTTCAGTCGCTCAGTCGTGTCCCCATGAATCGCAGCATGACAGGCCTCCCTGTCCATCACCAACTCCCAGAGTTCACTCAGATTCACATCCATCGAGTCAGTGATGCCATCCAGCCATCTCATCCTCTGTCATCCCCTTCTCCTCCTGCCCCCAATCCCTCCTAGCATCACAGTCTTTTCCAATGAGTCAACTCTTCGCATGAGGTGGCCAAAGTACTGGAGTTTCAGCTTTAGCATCATTCCTTCCAAAGAAATCCCAGGGCTGATCTCCTTCAGAATGGACTGGTTGAATCTCTTTACAGTCCAAGGGACTCTCAAGAGTCTTCTCCAACACCACAGTTCAAAAGCATCAATTCTTCGGCACTCAGCCTTCTTCACAGTCCAACTCCCACATCCATACATACTCTTGCATCTTCCCACACGTGCTGCTGCTGCTGCTAAGTCGCTTCAGTCATGTCCAACTCTGTGCAACCCCATAGACGGCAGCCCACCAGGCTCCCCCGTCCCTGGGATTCTCCAGGCAAGAACACTGGAGTGGGTTGCCATTTCCTTCTCCAGTGCATGAAAGTGAAAAGTGAAAGTGAAGTCACTCAGTCGTGTCCGACTCCTAGCTACCCCATGGACTGCAGCCCACCAGGCTCCTCCGTCCATGGGATTTTCCAGGCAAGAGTACTGGAGTGGGGTGCCATTGCCTTCTCTGAACAGTAGGTAAATGAGTCCCCAAATTCAAAACTGCATTTAGTCTTAGTTCATCCTCTAAAAGTAGGCCTTTGTTACCCTTCCTAAACTGAAGACTCTCAATGTGTAAACAAAAGCAAAATGTCACTCTGATGTCTCTACAGGTGACCCATAGAGACTATGGTTAAGCAGTTCAAATACATGTAGTACAGGGCTCCTTCCACATCTTAGTACTGTGGAGGCAAAAGTCCTGCTCCCATTCCTTAACCTATTCCCAATCACAGCTCCCCAAACCAACTCAACATGCTTTCACTCAGTTTTAAATATATATACGCACACGTGCATGCTTGCATGGACTTTTTAAAACAGCATGACATGACTGGACTTATTTGTGACCACTGAAGAGGAGATCTCGGTGTGCTGCCAAGATATCCATTCATCAAAATGGCAACATGATGGTGCTAGGTCCAACCTCTTGCTCACAGAGATCATCAGCTTCTTAGAGATCATGGATTCTTTGAGAATCTGATAAAGCTGCAGATCCTGTCCTCCTAAGATATCTGTAGTTATGTGTACACAGACTTGTGTGCGTGTGCACACATGTACATACACATACACAATGGGATATACAATTCAGAATGTTCGCAGACTTCCTTGAGGCCCATAGATCCCCAGCTTTAGAATTCTGAATTCCCAATTTAAGAAGCAATAGCTCCAGCTGTGTGAAGTAATCAGTATCAGGCCATAGTCTAGTCTCTTCCTTAAGAAACCAACCCTATCATTTTTTTCCTTAAATGTTATTTAAGACTTTAGATATTTAGATGCTCTCTTTATTTCATTCTTCCCCTCTCCAGTGTCTCTCAATACTCACGTATATGTTTTTCTCTCTGACTCTCTGTTCTCAATATCTTAATCTCTTTCACAGGGTTTGTCTCTATCTTTATCTCTCTTTCCTTCTCTTTCTCTCTCTCTCCCTCCCTCTCACACACACACAAAGATGAACATCATTTGTGAGTTCTATCGTAAGTCTGATTTAAGAATATGACATTTGTTTTAACACCATAGCCTATTTCTCCAGAATTGCTCTACTCTGTACTCATTCAATCAATTCTAATTTTTCCAGATCATTTACATTCTTTCTATTGTTTCACTCTTGCTGAATAACAATCTCGCCATCTGGCCTGTAATAGTTCAGTGAACGAACGTCAAAGTTCTAAATGTAAAAGTTCTTTACTAACAAAAGTTAGTTATTTTTCCAGTCTTCACCCTGTGGCACAGCATGGCATGCTCCAGTGCGCTGACTGCTAATTGAATCTCCAATCACATTTAAACACGTCTACCTAAAATCGACATGTACAATAATGTAGGAATCAGATTTCCTACACTGATGTCTACACTTTCTCTCCCCAACAATGGAACATCACTGTGTGGCTATGCATGTGGAACTATAGCCTGCATATTTCTATGTAAAATATAAACATAACTTGCTCATGTGCACACATGCACAGAAACACACACTTGTGATGAGCTAAGTTTGTAGAAGGAGGAGGTAAGAGTGAGTTGAATGACTACAGAAAGGAATCATTGTTTGCAGTTGACTAAATCAGTTGACTCACTGATCCTCATCCATAATGTGCCTGTATTATAAAGTACATTTCTAAGAATTGTATCTTTTCACTGACTTCTGAATACTAATTTGTGCCTATCTATACTATGCCAAACCTTTGACTGTGTGGATCACAATAAACTGTGGAAAATTCTTCAAGAGATGGGAATACCAGTCACCCAGTGGTAATTGTGACTTGACTGTTGCTAAGCTATTAATAGGGCTTCCCCAGTGGCTCAGTGGTAAACAATCTGACTGAAATGCAGAAGCTGTAGGAGAAGCTGGCTTGATCCCTGGGTTGGGAAGATCCCTGGAGGAAGGCGTGGTGACCCACTCCAGTATTCTTGCCTGGAGAATCCCATGGACAGAGGAACCTGGCAGGATATGGTCCATAGGGTCTCAGAAGAGTCATACGCAACTGGAGCAATTTAGCATGCACATAAGCTATTAGTAATATAGTTATAAATCTCATCTTCATGTATTAATTGCGGTCACACTATTAGGTATTATCTCCATATCTTAGTGATGACTTGACTGTGCTGTATTCCTCTACCTGTGGCCACAGCAGCTCCTCTCCTTGGCCCATAGCTCTCCACATGTTCTGGCAACCATTTCCTCCAGTTGTTCTCTCAAACCTGAAGAAAGTAAAGGCACTTCTAATTGTGCTAGATGCTATTTCCTAGATGCTACCACATTCCTTGTTGAATCTCTCAACCCTGCCTGTTCCTCTTCATTAATAAAGAGCCGCTGCATTAGACTCTCCTCACTAGTCAAGTCAAAGGAGTACAGGCTTATTCAACAGCACAAAGGTAGATGCTAAGAAAGATGATGTAGTCATCTAAAAGCTGGGTAGATAAGATGGAGAGGAAGGAGGGAAAATGAGGAAGACATTAATGTTGCTTCCAGTCGGGAGTCAATGGAGACCATCTAAAGCCAAGCACTAAAGCTCTTTTATCAAGTTATTGTTATAATGATCATTCTTGAACAACAAATACACAAAACAAGGCTGGTCAAACAGGCAATTCAGTCAAGCTTTTAAAACAGAAAGAATAGCTACTAAGACAAAACTAAGACTAAACGTATTTCTGATATGAGAATGTACTCAACTTGATAGCATAAAAAGATGTTTACACACATCTTTGATCACAAAGCCTACTATTGGCTTGGGACAGTCACAGGCCAGCGGCCAGCCCAGACGCCAACCCCCCTCCCAGGGCAGGGCAAGGGGGGTGGTGGAGCAGGGGGGTAGTGACTTTACTGACAAGATCTGCTGAGAGCCATTGTGAACCCTGTAGCTAGAGTCAGAGGATAATCACTGCCAGGACCACTGCCCCATCAATCAGCCACTTCACTCATTCAGCAAACTGCTTTCCAAAACACTGGAAAAAATTTACCTCTACAATGTAACAGAATTTATCTCACCATGCATGCTGTTCTGCTTTTTTTTTTCTTTTCAAGATTGGTGTTTATTTTTTTAGAGTTTGGTAACTGTAATCTTTGTTTACTTTCCTTTTGCACTTTTATTATAAAGTACATTTCTAAGAATTGTATCTTTTCACTGACTTCTGAATACTAATTTGTGCCTATCTATACTATGCCAAACCTTTGACTGTGTGGATCACAATAAACTGTGGAAAATTCT
>NW_011495080.1:1287555-1287870 GCF_000754665.1 Bison bison bison
CCAGCTTCAGCATCAGTCCTTCCAATGAATATTCAGGACTGATTTCCTTTAGGACTGATGGGTTTGATCCCCTTGCAGTCCAAGGGACTCTCAAGAGTCTTCTCCAATACCACGGTTCAAAAAGCATCAGTTCCTTATTGCTCAGCCTTCTTTATGGTCCAACTCTCACATCCATATATGACTACTGGAAAAACCACTGCTTTGACTATACAGAACTTTGTTGGCAAACTACAGGTTGCCATATTGCAATTCATTCTCTATCTAGCAGGTAGAAAGATCACTTGTTTGAAGGAATCAGATCATTTCAATGTTCTG